>NC_134116.1:9903414-10206444 GCF_040939455.1 Microcebus murinus
TGGAAACCCATTTACAGGTAAAAGGTTCTTTTTGCTTAGCTAGTTTCCCCAGACCTAAACTGCTTCCCCTATTCCATTCCTCCTAAAGAAGGATTCCTTGCCAAGGCTCAACTTCTAGGGACTGGACCCAAGACAGGGACCACCAGTGTAGTACTTAATCAGGTGGTAATTGAGTTCTGAGGAGTTTAGGATTACTGAGTTTAGTGATATTTTAACTAATGAGTCTGTACTCAGCTGAGCTCTGTTTTCTAATGTCAGGTTGTGTTTATCCTACAGAAGTAAGTGCTCCTGTATTGCCTCTCCCTGTTGCTATCTGCATCTCTTTAGATTTTGGGGCCAGTGGTTGCCTTGTATACTTAGGTCTCTGATAGGTCAAAATTGAATTCACAATTTTTTAAAACAAATTTTAGTAGTGGAAGGGAGCTTTCTTTCAACTCTTCTCTGTAGTCCAGAGCACAACCAGAATTGCTTTCAGGTTTTTAAATTTGTATATTTTTATGCATCATAATTATACACACGTAACTATTGTCAGGTAGGGACAGGAGGGTGGAAAGGAACCGATGGCACTAGGAGATGCTTTGTCTACAATAGGAGGAACAAATCTACCAGACGGGGCTTCCAAAAAGGAACAGATGCCTTGTCGAGGGGGATTGCATGCACTGAACAGATGTTTCATCTACGATAGGGGGTCTCCAAGGACTGACTAACCAGAAAGAGGCAGAAAAACCATAAAGTGGAGATATGATCAAGGCCACAAAAGAAGGTGTGTTTGGAGCATGTGTATAAGCAAGGTGACAGTGTCCTCAAGTGACCTACTCTCATTAGTATAGTAAAAATCACACCCACCGGTGCTATCACAGTTTACAAATGGTAATCCTCAGAAGTTATCCTATAAGGTCAGGAAAGAGGAGAGTTCCCAGTTCTGGGAACTCTACATTCTTTTTCTAGAAAATTCATGAATATTCCACCTCCAGATTAACATATTATTAGATATTAGCATGAAGGACAGACCTTAACCCTGGGGTGATGCTGTCCCTTATTGCAGCATTCCACTCTCTACCAACTTTGAGAACATACTATACTTTCTATACTCTGTCTTTAAACTCAGGGTCTTCTCCACTGGCAGAGATAGACCCGTTCCCTCTTTGGAATGCACTGTGCTTCAATAGATCTTGGCACTTTGCCCACTTAGATCTGCTTGGCTTACTCATTTATTCCATCTACCTGGTACCAGTGGCCATTCTTTGGTACTGGAAAGCAAGAACCAGGAAATTCAAACCTGATGTCTGATCTCCATACCTGACAACTATTTTAAGAAGCCACTATAAAAAGTTTGCAAAAAGAAAACAAATTGCCTACCCTTTAGGAGTTTATATTCTAAAGAAACACACACATACACAAACACATACATCATATAATCCATGTATTATAAACTTCAGAATTAACTGAGCATTTAAACAAATTCAGGTTAAAGGACAGCAAGAGTTTTGAGATATTTGTGTATATTTCAGTGTTGTTATTTGAAGAATGTAGTTTAGGGTTATGACAGCACTTCATCATATGTAATATGCTTCATATTTTCACATTTCTCATTATCATCTGTCAATAAATGCAAATATAGTTATTAAAAACATTATTATTTGCTTTGTATTACCTAAAGAAATAGCAAACACTTGCAATTTTGTTTATTGGAATACATGAAGTGAGAAACTCCTTTCACACAAAACTTATCTTCTATTTACCACAACACTGAATTTTCTACTCAAATTCATTTACCTAATTTTTTCTTTCCTTACATACAACATGTATTATTATCCTTCTTTCCTGGAAGAGACTTACCTTCACCCATCATAGGATAAACCTGAGAATTATCTCAGAAGACAATATTTGTGCCATTTTCTTAAATACTCATTCACATAGAAAAGGAATAAATTTTATGGATAGCTTTATCCACCGACTTTTTAAATTCAGTTTATGAACTAATTAAGTGGAAAGAAAATGGCTTATTTTCAATATCTAATATTTCTCAACATTTAAGTTTTTAGTAAAACATTAAATAATATTTAAAAATATTGAATGTCATATATTATCTCAATAATAAAACCTTTAAGGTAGCTCTGATATAGTAAAAAAAAGCTGCTAGTGTTGAGATATGAATACTTAGGGGTTTTTCCTTCAAACCTTGGAAAAATAACTAACTCTATGGAGACCAATTTCATCACCTATAAAATGCATGTAATAATATCAACATCAAAGGATTGGTGTGAGGATAAAAGGAAATACATCTGAATGGGCCAACCATAAAGTAAACATCCAACAACATCTGCATTGGTTTCTTGCTAATTATAATTTGGTTCCATTACTGCCTCTGTATATAATCTTAATTGCTTAACACAACAAATATTAATGTTATATGGACCCTACTGATTATTAAATTCCAAGGATTTTTCATCATTAATTTGAATAATTTGGTAGTAATTATTTGGCTTTATACTTATATTCTTGAATGGTATCAATATTTATGAATAAATATAAAATAAACTAATTTCACAAGTTTGATGGTTCTATATTTTTTAAAAGAATTATGGATGTAGTCCACTGAAAAATCTGATAGGTCAATATTCTTTTCTTCTGTCCCTATCCTTCCCTTTTTATTCTCTCCCTCTTGGCCGTGTTGGGTTCATTGAGTAGACATCAACACATGCATGCACAACTAGAGAGATAAGTGCTGTTTAATTCTATTTTTTTAAAAGCAAAGACTTAGATGGTTTATTTTAACTCTGCATTTATTTAGCACATTTACAAAAATAAGTTCACATGGAAACATTAGGAATAAAATTCACAAGTTTACAGGAAAAGGAGGAAGATTCTTTTTTTTTTAATCTCTCTCTCTTTAAAGATCTTGGTAATCAGATTGTCTTTCTCATTTTATCTAGTTGTATTGCTGAATAATTTTAATTATAGTATTATTAAACAGTGATGATTTGTGGTAACTATATGACTTGACTATATGATCTATTTTAACTAATAATTTTATTAAAGACAGCTAGTTTTGTTTTGCTTTTACATATAATTTTTATTATTATTGCCATATAATTTTGGCACAAGATAAAATAGAAAAAAAGACACTTATAGAGGGAATACCAAGATAGCCAATTGGAGACATTGCTTGCTGGACCATCCTGGCAGGAAGATAGGAATTCTGACAAAGGAAAGAGGAAAAAAGAGGCAGAGTGGGTGCGGATCATAGAGAAAGTTGCCAGAGCCTGCTGGTGATCTCATGGAGGAAAACTGCAAAGCAAAGAACGTAGAAGATAAAGAAAAAAAGATATCAGTGAGCTTCAAACACAGAGAACCTGCAAGCCCAGTGAAAGAGTAAGGGGGGATAGCGATCACCCTTTCACAGGCATTTGGTGGCCATTGGGTTACTGAGTTTCTTGGAAGCTTTTCCATCCCCACGAGCCTGGATACAGTGGCAAACATGGTAGAGTGGGGAGAACTTGCATGATCCCAGAGGTTGGACACTCCAGGTGGAGCCCTCCACCAGGAAAAGTATCACAAGAGGCTGGGGAGCTGGCATTCCTTCATCCTGAAGCTTCCCTTTCTGCTCCCTTCCCACCCACTGCAACAGGGAAAGCAGTTTGGGCTGAGAATTTAGTAAGCCACCTCCCTGCCCAAGTGAGAGCATGCTATAGGCTGAGTATTCCACAGAAAGTGGGACCCATGCCTTTTCCTTTTGGGGCCTGCAGAAGATCTGGGGTGCCTGATTTGGGAACTCCCTGAGCAAAGGCATTTTTGTGGAGTCACATGCCAGCAGGTGAGATAAGCAGGCAGACCCCAGGGCCACTGACTCGAGAGTGTCACTAGGGACAAGGGGAGTATTTCTGTGAGTTGGACTTGGGTGGAGAGGAAGCCCCACGTGGACAGATCTAACAGTAGAATAGTGCAGTTTTTCCAGACACAGCAAGCTGGGAGATAGCTCACCACCCCCACAAGGTAACTACCCTGTTTGTTTAGGGTGGATTCTGTAGCACAGCCTCATTGTTATATTAATAGAAACCAGGTGCAGTTCATTTAGGTGCTGGGGCTGACCGTGCCTGGTTTACCATCCCCTACCCATTCCAGCAAGGAGAGCAGTTTGTGCTGAGAAGTAGGTGAGTGGCTCCCTCTGCCCAGCAGGTGTGTCCTCTAGGCTGAGGCACCCACAGAGAGTGGGGCTGATGCCTCTTCCTCTGTGGACTTGTAGTGCACCTGGAATGCCAAATTTCAGAATTGCCTGCCCACCAACATTTTGTGTAGACATGTGAGTGGGACAGACACACAGGCTGGGGGACATATGAGAAATGGACAGTCAGACTGTGAATCACAGATGGCCCTGTATCAACAAGTTGAAATTTTGGGCCACCTTATCCCCTCTCAGGTGGCTATCCTCAGAGGCTGGGAGTAGACCTTTGACCCCAGCCAAAACAGCTACCTTGTCAGCTTTTTGGGAGCTAAAGGCAGGCCCACCCAACCATGCCCCACCCAGCCTCACTCCCATATTGGTTTCTGCTGAGGCAGAGAATAAGGACTCACCTGGAAGTTCCAAGGCCCAATCCACCACTTGGGGCATTTGAGTTCTCCTCCTGAGTGAGGGACTAGAGCTAGACACAAAAACAACATGGCAGCCTGTTCCTTCCAGCAAATGCCACCTACTGACAGGGAAGTTAATTTGAACACCCCTTTTCAACATTTACTGAGTCAATCATACAAGGTCAGGTCATTTCTCAGCTACAAGCACCACCTGCTGTCTCAGTGATTAAATTGGGTGTGCCATTACAATTCACACTGCTAAGAAGAGCACAGGATGGGGATAGAGAAAGAATTTCAAAGGCCTCCATCCTCTCTCATTAAACGGAGACAGGGAATCTGCCCACACATATAACTCACCACTGCTACAGCATACAAACAACTAGCAGCTGAGAAAAACATCACCCTAAGGATATCTATTACTAAGGCATCTCAGAATTGCATTATACATGGAGCAACACAATGGTCATCTTCCAGTGTGAAACCACCCAAAAACTAAAGCTCAGAGCTCAGATAAAGCAATGATATAAGAAGTAAAACAAAGCAATAAGGGAATAACCAACAGGATGAAAGGAATAGCATCCCACATATCAATTCTATCAATCAACATAAGTGGTTTAAATTCCCCACTCAAGAGAAATAGGCTGGCCAAATGTATGAAAAAAAAAAAAAAAAAAAACATGAGCCAAGTATCTACTATCTCCAGCAGATACATCTAAACCACAAGGACTCTTACAGACTAAAGGTCAAGGGATTGAAAAACATATTACATACAATGAAAGCCCAAAGAAGCAGGTATAGCCATTCTCAAGTCAGGTAAAATTGACTTTAAGTCAACAATAGTAAGGAAAGACAAAGATGGTCATTATATAATGGTAAAGGGAGCAATTCAACAAGAAGACATAACAATCCTAAATATCTATACACCTAACACAGAAACATCCAGATTCATAAATAAAACCCTACTAAACCTGAGTAGAGATAAACACCAACTTTGGTGAGGATTTCAACATCCCACTGACAGAACTGGAGATATCATTCAAGCAGAAAATAAACAAAGAAATGCTGGACTTAAATGGAACTATAGAGGAATTGGCCCTAACAGACATCTATAGAACAATTTTATCCCAAAGCTACCAAATATAAATTCTACTCATCAGCACACAGAAAATTCTCCAAGACTGATCATATTTTAGGCCACAAAGCATGGCTTGACAAATTCGAAAATGTTGAAATCATACTATATCTTTTCAGATCATGGCAGAATAAAACTAGAAATCAAATCCAAGATAAACTTGAATTCTACACAAAATTATGGAAATTAAATACCCTGCTGCTGAATGATTATTGGATCAAAGAAGAAATTAAGATGGAAATTAAAAGATTCCTCAAACTGAATTACAATGAGGACACAAGCTATCAAAATCTATGGGATACAGTAGAAGCAGTCTTAAGGGGAAAATTCATAGTCTTAAAGGCCCACAACAAAATACAGAAAGATTACAAATCAACAATCTAATGACATATCTCAAGGAACTAGAATAGGAAGAGCAAACCAAGCCCAAAGGTAGCAGAAGAAAAGAAATAATAAGGTCAGAGCAGAAGTAAACAAAATTGAAAACAAGAAAATTATACAGAAGATCAGCAAAACAACAGGTTTGTTCTTTGAAAAGATGAACAAAATTGACAGACCTCTGGCTAGATTAACCAGGAATAGAAGAGAAAGGACTCAAGTAAGCAGCTCAACTAGAAAAGAAAAATGAGATATTACAACTAATACCACAGATATACAAAATATCATCTGTGAATACTATGAAATTATCTATGCACACAAACTTGAAAACATAGAAGAAATGGATAAATTTCTGGAAACACACAATCTCCCAAGACTCAATGAGGAAGCAATAGAACTGAACAGACCAATAATACTCAATGAGGAAGAAATAGAACTGAACAGACCAATAATGAGCAATGAGATTGAAGCAACAATGAAAAAATTTCCAACAAGAAAAAAGCCCCAGATCAGATGGATTCCCAGCAGAATTTTACCAGACCCATAGAGAAGAGTTGGTAAACATTCTATGAAGCCAGTATCACTTTGATACCAAAGCCAGGAAAGAACACAACAAAAAAAGAAAACTACAGACCATTATCCCCTATGAATATAGATGCAAAAATCCTCAATAAAATATTAGCAAACTGAATTTAATAGATTATAAAAAAACAATCCACCATAACTAAGTGGGCTTAATCCCAGGGATGCAAGGATGATTCAACATATGTATTAATAAATCAATAAATATGATTCATCACATCGACAGAAGCAAAACCAAAGATCATATGATGCATTTGACAAAATTCACCCTTTCGTGATAAAACTTCTCAACAAACCAGGCATAGAAGGAACATATCTCAAAATTATAAATGCTATATATGACAAACCCACAGCCAAAATAATATTGAATAGGGAAAAGTTGAAAGCAATCCCACTGAGAACTGGAATATGAAAGGGATACCCACTGTCACCACTTCTATTCAACATAGTGCTGGAAGTCCTCACTAGAGCAGTCAGGCAAGAGAAAGAAATTAGTGGTATTCAAAATGGAAACAAAGCACTCAAATATCACTTTTTGCAGACAATATGATCTTATATCTAGAAGACCCCCAAAATTCCACCAAGATACTGCTGGAATTGATAAATTCAGTGAAGTCTCAGGATAAAAAAAATCAATGCTCACAAGTCAGTACCATTACAATACACCAATAGTAGTTAAGCTGAGAGTCAAATCAAAGCCTCAATACCATTCATAATTAATATAAAGAAAATAAAATACCAAGGAATGTGCTTAACCAAGGAGGTGAAAGTCCTCTACAAAGAGACCTACAAAACAGTGAGGAAAGAAATTGCAAATGATATAAATAAGTGGAAAAACATATCATGCACATGGATTGGTAATATCAACAGTATTAAAACGTCCATACTATGCAAAGTGATTTACAGATTCATTGCAATTCCCATCTAAATACCAACATTGTGTCTCACTGATCTAGGAAAAGTAATTCTGTGCTTTGTGGGGAACCAGAAAAGAGCCTGAATAGCCAAAACAATCTTTAAAAAAGGGAACAAATGTGAAGGCATCACATTACCAGACTTCAAACTATACTATAATGCTATAGTAAATAAATCAGCAGAGTACTGGCACAAAAAAATAGAGACATAGGCCAATGGAACAGAACAGAAAATTCAGATATAAAACCATCCACATAAAGCCAACTGATCTTTGACAAAGCAGTCAACAATATACACTGGGGAAAAGAATCTTTATTCAATAAATGGTTCTGGGAAAAATGGATGACCACATGCAGAAAAATGAAACAGGTCCCATATCTCTCACCATTTACTAAAATTAATTCAAGATAGATAAAGGACTTAAATGTAAGGCATTAAACCATAAGAATTCTAGAAGAAAATGTGGGAAAAAATCTTGATATCACTTGATTGAATTCAAAGCTTCTGCATGACCAAGGAAATATTAATAATTAACAGAGCAAATAGACAATCTATAGAATATGTAAAAATATTCATAAGATATATATCTGATAAAGGACTAATAGCCAGAATCTACAAAGAACTCAAGGAAATCAGAAAGAAAAAATCAAGCAACCCCATTAAAAAGTGGGCAAAATACATGAGCAGAAGCTTTTCCAGAGAAGATAGACAAATGGTCAATGAACATATGAAAAAATGTTCAATGTCACTAATCATCAGGGTAATGAAAATTAAAACCACAAGGAGATATCACCTTATTCCAGTCAGAATGGCCTTTATTAAAAAATCTCAAAAGAACAGATGCTGGTGTGGATGCAGGGAGAATGGAACACTCACACACTGTTGGTGGGACTGCAAATTAGTACAACCTCTATGGAAAACAGTATGGAGATTCCTCAGATAACTGAAAGTTGACCTACCATTTGATCCAGCAATCCCACTTTTGGGATTTTACCCAAAGGAATAGAAATTTTGTCAAAAAGACACCTGCATTTGAATGTTTATTGTAGCACAACAGCATAATTCATAATTGCAAAAATGTGGAATCAAGCTAAGTGCCCATAAATGCATGAGTGGATTAACAAAATGTGGTATATGTATACCATGGAGTACTGCTCAGCCATGGAGTACTTCTCAGCTTTCCTTTTAGTACTAATAGGAACAATTAATGTCTTTTGCAGCAATTCGGATGGAACTGGAGATTATTATTTTAATGAAGTATCTAAAGAGTAGAAAACAAACACCACATGTACTTACTACTAAATCAGAGCTAACTGATGGACATACATGTGCATAGAGCAAAGTAAAACTCAATGAAAATCAACCTGGGGGGAGGGTAGAGGAAGGGATGGGCAAAAACCTACTTAAACGGGTACCGTGAACAATATCTGTGTGACAGGTACTCTTCTAACCATGACTCAAGCATTATAAAAGTGATTTGTGTAACCAAAATACCAAAGATATTTGTACCCTGCAATACTTAGAAATAGGAAAACAAAAAAGACACTTATAACCTGACCACCATTACACAAACTTTATTAACATGTTTTAGTTGTAAGAACAAATATGTTCTTTTTACTTATTTGGTCTTAGGTAGCTATTTTCTCTATTGTTATAGCATGATTATATCTTCTTAGCCATCTTCCTATCATTTGAAATGTCATCATAGCAACCCACTGAGTAGAGATAATTTCTTTAATATTTCATATTATTGAATAATCATTTTGTTTCTGGTTTTTAGTTATTGTAAAAATGTTGTAAAACTACCTTTCTGCCCATATATATTTTTCATATTTAATAATGTTTCTTTTGAATTAATCACAGGATATGAGTTTACTAGTCAAATAGCATAAAAATTATGATGTCTCTTAATGTGTATAGTCTTAGCATTTTGAATTATTAGTATGATTTTATAACATTGTTTAACAAAGTTTGAGCCAACTGGAAACACCATAGCTCTTTAAACATTAGGCATTTAAATTTTTATAAATGTCTTGCTGATATGTCCAAAGTTTATTTTAATTTAGTTATAATTTACATTTCTCATATTAATGAAGTTGAGTATTTTCTTATATATGGTTACTTATTGTTTTTTCTTTTATGTAAATCATATCACCATAAACCTTATAAATTAATGTTTAATAGCATTTCTTATCAATTAAAAACATCTTCCTATATATTTAACCTTATTTTCTATTAATCATATATTTTATTCATAGTGTTTCTTTTTTACTAGGGTTATATAAACCTGTTTCATGTATAAACAAATACTTTTAAAAAGCTACGTATCAAGTTTATCTCCTTTCTGCCATAATTGTCTTTTCTGTAGCACCTAAATTTTTTAAATGTTTCTAGGGAATTGGTAGGTATAGAATATGCATTCCTTTTATCAACCCCCTATTCAATAAGCTTGCAGTTTTATTTTCTCTAATTTTAAAATGGTGAGACCTTTATATTGACTGATAAAACAGTAAGCTTTAATTTTGAATTCAGGAAAACATATAAACTGTAAATTAATTTAAGAATGTGTAGTTATTTTGTCTACGTCATCATTATATTTTCTTTATCTAAAGTACATCAGCAGTCTTCAATTAGAATGCATGAACATTTCAACATATCTATGTTAATTTTATTAAGGAATAATTTCAGTCCTTGATATGAATAAATGAAAATTGAAACAATGATGTCTCAAGTAAAACAAAAAATTTTATTAATATGTGCATATTTTCGTAACTATTATGTATTTCTTAATGTAAGTCTAAATGATTCATATTACTGAACCAGGCTTTGTCATTATAATATAGATTTTATAAGGCATGTATTTCCCTACCTTGTTAGTTTAAGTAAAAGATTTTTCTCTGCTCAGATTTCGTTACTGTAGATCATGGAATATTAAAGTGAAGGTAAAAAAAGAAAGAGAGAGAAGCTTAGATTAATTTTATAGGAAGAGATCAGCTGGCCAAATCTCAATTTATATGATAGAAGAACTGGGAGATACATGGAGATAGGCCCTTTTGGTAAGAGATCTTCTCTAGTAAATGTGGTATAGTGAGCATTATTAAAATATTTTGACCTGAGAGAGATGAAATATGGAAAAAATATAAAAGCAATAAAATCTCTACTTAAGTATAGTCAATATTTAAACATAAAAAACAAAAAGATAGAAAATCAATTTCTGAATTTATTTCTGTTAAAATATTCAACTCAATTCATTGCTAGAGTAGCTTCAATTTTACATTAGGAAAAGAAGTTAGAATAATTAAGAATATTAATGAAATTAAGGCATATAGTTGTATAGAAACAGCACCCCATCCACAAATCCTCATATTTTATGTATATATAATTTATATACAATAAAATGCAAAGCTTATAACTGTACAGTTAGATGAGTTTTGACTTATGTAACCACCACCACACATAAACTGCCTCAGACCATTTCTCAATGGAGTTGTCTTTTTGTTATTGAGGTATAGGACTTTGACAGATACATGTGTTGTAAGTATTTTCTCCTTGTTTTGACTTGCCTTTTCATTTTACTGTCTTTTGATGAAAAATTTTCAACTTTGATGAAGTCCAATTTATCTTTCTTTCTTTTTTTTATGGTGCTTCTTGAGTCTCAAGCAATTTTTGTGTACCATAAGGCCACAAAGACAAAGATATTCTCTCAAGATTGCTTTTAGTTCTACTATCTGTCTGGAATCTCTTTTTTTGTTTAAGCCTTGACTAACTTCTTTCCTTCTTCCTTCTTTCCTCCATCTCTCTCTCTCTTCTTTTTCTTTTTTCTCTTTTTTTACTCCTGTTGTTACAGCACCATTTGTTGAAAATACTATACTTTCGCCATTGAATTTGGAATCTGTGTCAAAAAAAAGTCCATGTGTCTGTGGGTATATTTCTAGACTTTCAATTCATTTCCACTGGTGTCTATACTTATGCTCACACCACATATTTTACAGTTAAATCCAAGTACAGCCTTTAATAGTTGTACCATTACATTGGTTTTCATTACTACTACATTTCTAGATATGTCTCTGAAGATGTTAGTTTTACATCATTTTCAATAAAATCATTTAATTTAATTATCTATTCTAATGCCCAGACATAAACTATTTTAAGAAATGTTCTTTTCTATTGCATTCTGGTTGAGAACATTTTGAAGACTGGCAAGAAATGCAAACACAAAGTGATGTAGGATGCAGCGATTGTTATCTGTGTTTCAAGATATTTTGCATTCATCTGAAATTGGTTATTACAGCTCATTTTATTATCAGAATTTTAGCACTAATTCTTGGAACAACTTTGGTTTTAGAATAATTACTAGAAATGTATTCTTTGGACTACCTCATGAAGAAAAAAATTGACTTTTTCTACCCTGTTTCTGAGCAATATCTTTTTTTTTTTTTTTTTTTTGTACCATTCTAGTCCTTGTATACAGGGAACAGTGTCAGGGGGCTGTGAGTAATGTTCATAAAAGAGTTCCTGGCAATATTACCTAGGATTCTGGGAGACATAATAATATTAAAAGGTATCTGGGACTTAAACACTTCAATGAAATCTTCCATTATAACTCTTATTTTGATATATTGATGCCAGAATTTATGATCAGATGTTTCCATTTCAAAAAATGTTAAGTACAAAAGATGAAATCCAGCTCTGGGAATGGGCTGCATATTCAGTGGTCATGATGAACTATATAAAATCGATGCACTTTTCAGTTATCAGAAGCCCCAAATCATCTCCATTCTTTAGAAAATGGAAACATGAAATACTAAAATTGACTTATTTTTTTTTCCTTAGCTAAAAGCATGGGCTTTTCTCTAAACCCAATTTGGCAAAGAGCCAGGAAGAGCCACTCCTTTGACTGCAGTGCAGATAATCTCTTATTCTCACCAGAGCCCATTAAGGACATGTCAGGTACCTGATCTGTAGGATCTATAGGTTTTCAAGATGATCCTCTTATTTCTTGCATGATAAAGAGGAAAAAAATAGCTCATTCCTATTGCTATTCATGTTTTTTCAGCATAATTGACATAGCAAGTCATTGAAACTTTGATTTCTAACATGCATTCACAAAAATCTCCTTAATAACACTGATTGGGGATAGGCCAAAGTATATAGTTGTATAGAGACAACACCGTAGCCACAATTGGCAAATCGCTAACTTTATTATTTTTCTCCCTCTCAAACAGTGATATGATGGTGAAGCAAAAGATGTATCCAGGCCCCAATATGCTAAGAAAGTGCCAAGAAATCTTACATAGCTCATTTCTGAGGGAGAAGGTCAACCTACTATTATCCCACTTTTTCACTGGACACATTTGCTTTTAGTTGTAGATAAGACACTGTGTCTCAGAGCGTAGAACCAGTCAGAGAGTATTTCAAGTAGATGAGATTAATCTTCTCTTTATTCTAAGCCACATCATTCAAGAACCATAAACCTAGGGAAAATATAGCATTGCTTTGTGCCTGTATCTCCAAACACATAAATATTTATAAAGACATTGAAATTTGATTAAGTGCATCCTAGGTACCAGGCGTCATTTTCCAAATACCAACTCCTCACCAAAGTTTCATTGAGTAGATTCTGTTATTGTCCCTCGTGCTAAACAATAGGTAAATGAGACACAGAATGGTTAATTGTCCATAGATTTGAACTCAATGTGCCTACCCAAGAACACAAACTCCTAACCACCATGCTATGCTGCTTTGCCATGTCAGAGATGATGAGAATTTATGACATTATGACAGACCAAAGTAAACTCTTCCAATTTTACTATCTTAAGATTGAAAATGTCAAATATTTTTACCTGGGGTAGAGGAATAGGGGGGAGTAGGAAAAGCCAGAATTACTTTTTCTGTAACAGAAAGCAGCTGGACAGTTACTTGTTAGCTAAAATCCTATTGAAATTATTATTTAATCTAACTTGTCCTGAACACATAAAATTGCTGCATAAATTCAAGCCAAAGAACCATCTGTTTTCTTCCTTTTTAATGACTTTGCCAGCATGTGTTTTTCCAACATTTGTGCAGAATTCCCGAGAGTCTTGTAGAGACATGCTAAGCAACCCCAGGGGTTACATTTGGAACACCAGGTAATATTTCATGTTCCGATTACTGCGAAGAAGGCAAGATGCTTTTTAATTGTGTTGGACAAAAGAAAGATAAATATTAAAAACTGCACAAGTTTTTGGAGTCTAATGTAAAATGGAGTCTATTTGACATTATATGCTCTAAAATTGGGTGCAAACATAAAGTCTTGCAATCTTTGGTTTCAACTATTAGAAAAACATCAGACAAAGAAAAAAAAAAAAACCATGGTATTTCTACAAAGTTTTTCAAGGGAAAAGCATTATACTCTGCCAGGTGAGCTGATTTCTGTGTTTTGGTCTATTTTTGAGCTGCTTCTTATAGTATTCATCGCTTATTCTTAGAAATGTGTGGTAGAGATGCGGCACGGCTTTCAAAGGTTAACTATTATAAGAAATGTTCTTTGTTATTTGGATTAAATCTAATTATAAATACTCATAGAACTTTATACCTAGACACATAAAAATAAAGTCTGCTTGCAGTCAAGGTTTACTTTCCTACCTTTATATTTCTGTGTTTGTGTATTTGAATCAAACAAATGGGAGGAGAGTCTGGCTTGAGATAAGAAAACACAAGTCATGTAACAGGTGGAAAACAGTCTGGGACCTTCCTGCCTATCTCAGTGCCATCAGGAGTATTTTGGGCCTGAGCTAGGGTCACTTGCACCCTTGTTGACCTCCGTAGAGATTACCTAAGCAAGCCCTACTTTTTCTGTGCTTGTGTATGGATATATAAGTTTTGTATATAAACACACCTACAAATGTAAACATCCAGGCATTGGGGGCCTTACCTGTAGTCCCAGCGACTCCAGTCTGAACAACATAGCAAGATTCTGTCTCTAATAAAAATAATTTTAAAAATGTAAACACAGCCATTTACATAATTTACATATATGAATGGCTGTGCAATCATTTATATGGTACACTCTATGATACAATCAATTTATATGGCTGTGAGTAAATAAATTTTAGGCACTGTGGGATAGTCTTTTAAATAATTACAATCATCTGCATGTCATTTAACATTTTAGAATGTAAACATGATGCCATAGCAGCAAAATAATGGATTGAAAAAAAAAAGTCTGTATGGAATCAAGTATAAACACCATATTATAGAGTTCCCTAATTAAATTACTCACTATAATGGTCATAGCTTACATCTTGTCATTACCAATAATATTTCTCCCTTTTTAATTTGATAAAAGCTACCCTTGAAAAAAGTGATGGTTAGAGTTGTATCACACTTTGTCCCTCATACTTGGAGCACTGAGGCTGGGTGTACTTTTGCTAGGTAGAAATTAGAAATTTTCTTGTAACATAAGGTAAAAAAGTTTCAAGTCAAGCCATATATATGTGAGAGGTGCACTATTTGGTCTTGCATGTTTGGGAATATTGTACACTTTATGTTTTGCTTCTGAAAATAGAGTACACTAAATTATTAGCAGTGTTTGAAAAGATTCACTCAGCAAGATACTTTTAGACATGAAAATGATATAACAATAATGGAAAGGAATGAATTGTAAGTTTTTATGATTTTGCAACCACAAGGGAAGGGAGAATTGAGGAGCAGTTCTGGAGGACTCGTGCAGAGAAAAATGCCTGAATTCATGAGGAAGTGCTTTGTAAGACAGACAAATAGGAATATACTGAATTTGAAGATTTCTTGAGATCATCTTGGGCACTGTTCTTGCCAGCTATTTCTCTTGCTACATAGTCCCAGCAGAGAGACCAATGTAAAAAATCAAAATATCTGTGCATCACTTTGGCTTGGCCGTTCTCTCTGCAGCATGCCGCTGCCGCCTGGAAAGACACTCCAGGGAGCGGGTAGGAGAGCTGACCATCAGAATAGATGTCTTTGTGTGTTGTTGAGTAAAGAGAGAAAAATCAAATTGGCACCTATGGAAAAATATTGCCACAAAAAGAAATAAGACCACATGCCAAGAACCAAAAAGAAATACATATTTCTGAAACTGATTTTTGCAAAAACAAAAATATGATGGATAATAGTTTCTTCATGTTATCAGTAAGGAAAATTATGGTAAAAGTACAAGTCATTATAAAGACAGTAAGAACAAAATTGAGAATAGCTGACGTGGAAAATGTTATCAAAGGTTTAAAAAAGCAAAACACAAATGGAAAGCTTTAAAGGAAAGGTCTTATGTATCAGAAATTGAATTAGTTATTTAAAGAACATATTTGTGAACCAGTCAGTGGAGAGGAGAGCAAAAGATACATAGATGAAAGTTAAAGTCATAAGATAGGATAAAAGATAGTGAATATATAACATTTCCTTATATTATATAAGGAAAAATGGAATAAATAAAGGAAAATGTATAATCAAATACATAGAGGAACAAAAATATTCAATAATGAGGAAAACATTATCATCTGATTTTTTTTTTGAAGCAGGAGGCTTACCAAGATTGGAGACAAAACAAAGAAATGGTTTGTACCTGGTTGTAATCAGGTGACTATTTTACTGGCATTCATATTTTAAAAAATAAAATTAACTCTCTATAGAACACTGCTATTTCCTGGAAGAGGGTAGGAGAATTAACCATCAAAGTAGATGTCTTTTTGTATTGTTGAGTAAACAGAAAAAATCCAATTCTTGTGCATGGAAAAATATTGCTACATAAAGGAATAAAACCATATACCAAGAAGAGAGGAGGAAGTAATGTAAATTAAAGTGACTACAGGTTTTTTTATAGTTACTTAACATACCAGAAAAGTATGATACCTACATTTGCTGAGTGGAAAAAATTTTGAACCTAAATGTCTATCCCCATCATATATATTTAGGATTCATAAAATTTAGTTCCTAGGTACATTTACTGAAAAATTACTAGAAGTTTGAGTTATTTGAAAAATGTCAAAATTAGTAATATAATAACAAGAAAGAGATGAGTCATGACCATGGAAATCATAAAAATCAAAGTTGTTCTTGTCAATATGATGATAGAACAGAACACTAAAGAATAAGAATCTTTAACAAAATCACTTATGTTATCACAATGGTAGATTTTACGATCCTAAATAAAGCTAGCAAATTCCATTTTAGTTGGAGTTTTAGAAAATGGAAGTGGAGAAAGACAAACCACTCATTTCTCATTAAGGGAAAATATTCAAATTGACAGCATATAAATATTGATTCAAGGATTCTTTTGGAATACTTAAATAAAAGTGACATTAGTAGAAATATAAACATGATGGGGAAATTCAAGTAGCAAGCAAAACACATTTATCTATAACAAGAAAATCAATAAGAAAAACAGCAAGGAAATATTAAGCAGGAGGATAAAATAAGATAACATATGTAAGTTCTTTATCTTTGTGTTTTATTAGTATATAATTACTTTTACTATCCTGCCTGTAATTAATTTGGCTTTTTGAATCTGTGGGTTTGTTTCTTTCAAAGTTCTGGAAAACTTTCAATTATATACTCAATATTTGTGTATATAAATTGGGAGGGGAGAGAGCTTTATTATAGGAATTGACTCATGCAATTATAGAGGCTAAATCCCATGATAGAGGCCTGCAAGTTGGAGACCAGGAAAACTGGTGATGTCATTTAGTCCAAGTTTAAAGGCCTGAGAACCAGAGGAGACACTGTCCCAGGGTAGAAGAAGATGATGTCCCAGCTCAAGAAGAGAGAGAGAAAATTTGCCCTCTTTACCCTTTTTGTTTTATCTGGGCCCTTAAAGGATTAGATGGCACCCCCCACATTGGTGAGTGTGGATTTTCTTTACTCAGTTCAGAAACACCCTCACAGAAATACCCCAAATAATGTTTTACCAGCAATTGGGCATCACTTAGCCTAGTCAAGTTGACACATAAAATTAACTCTCAGGCTGGACGCGGTGGCTCACACCTGTAATCCTAGCACTCTGCGAGGCCGAGGCGGGCAGATCACTCAAGGTCAGGAGTTTGAAACCAGCCTGAGCAAGAGTGAGATCCTGTCTCTACTATAAAATAGAAAGAAATTAATTGGCCAACTAAAAATATATATAGAAAACATTAGCCAGGCATAGCTAATGTTGTAGCCATGTAGCTAATGTTGTAGCCATGTAGTGGCGCATGCCTGTAGTCCCAGCTACTCAGGAGGCAGGACGATGGCTTGAGCCCAGGAGTTTGAGTTTGCTGTGAGGTAGGCTGATGCCACGGCACTCTAGCCCGGGCAACAGAGTGAGAATCTGTCTAAAAAAAAAAAAAAAATTAACTCACACTTGGTAGGTGACTTTGTTTTGTTTTTGTAATTTTTGGTCTTTAATGTACAGTGTATACTATAAAGTCAGAGTGGGACAAAAGAATATTTTAAAACTTTTTTCTTTTGAGATCAGGTAATAAGTACTGTTCTGATAACAATAGGTAAAATAATTTAAAATATAATTGAAAAATAGGTAGGATTTTCCATTTAAAAATGAATATTATGAAGATAACAAAGTATCCAAAAATAATATGTTGAAGTTCTAACCCTTGGTAGCTCAGAATGTAACCTTATTATAGTACAGAAATCAGTATGTGAGGTTCTGAAGAAGTAGTCATTTGCCTTTTAATTTGTGTAACACTGCTGAGCTCTGTCTGGGAGAAAATCAACAGCTTTTCAGAAAGCAATAGCTTTCCCTTGTTAGGTTTACACTGTGTCAAAGCAGGTCTGTGAAATCACTGGGCAGGAGCGCTCTAGTGGACGAAGGGGCAGCGGGGTGCTGTGGTTTCGCAACATTGAAATTCTACCTTTTCTAAATTTTCATGACAGATTCTGGCAGGGGTGATGTCAAATGGTGAGAGGCATTTGCCTACAGCTTGTGAAAAGGGCTCAAGAGAAGAAAAATAGAAAACAACTTTAAACAGTGTCAATTCCAGTAAACAGAGAGGGGACACTGGGGACCATCCGGCTGCCCACCATCTGCTCACAGGTGGGCAACAAGGGGCGACCTGCATGCAAAGGGAGACATGCGTCAGGCAACAAGGAAGACGTGAAAATAAACATGCTGCCCACTGCGCCATTTCTAGTCACCTATTTAAGCAACAAACTGACTTAGGATAACCCTGCGCTTTACCAGGGATACATATATATTGCCAAGGTAAAAGTGGAATGGTTCAAAATTGCCTCTGGAAATCGCCTCTGGAAGAGGAAAATAAATTAGTCTGGAAATTTTCCATCAGTTTCAAATCTGTTAAACTTATATATCTCTTTTCGATTTGCTTAAATTTTCCACTAACATAACAAATGGATACTAATTGTCTGCTTTCTTGTGTAACCCATCCTATATAATAAAAAGTACATATCACATACTGAGACACTAATTAAAGACTATCCATATTGTATTTTTAGAAGTAAAATCAATGATATAATTTTTGAGTACAAAATAGTATATTTTAGAAGGCTAAAAAACATGGCTATGATGACTCTTTATAACTTTTTATGGCATACACATATGAAAATATTTTCCTAAGGTTTATTTCCAGAAAGTTTAAATCTGGCATCTTAAAGATAATTACTGGGGAAAAAAACCTCCTAACGAATGATTTCTGTTATTGACTAGAGCATAAAATCCATTAGTATTTAATTCAACTACTATTTTACAGGTGAGGAAATGGTGATTTATTGCTAACAAGATAAAAAGAGAGCAGAAAGGGGAAATTGAAACACATTCAATAAACTAATTAAAATGGATGAAAATAAACTAATTAAAATGTTAAATAAAAGGTAAGAGAAAAAATTGAATAATAGACTATATTGGAACAGGTGATATAAGGAGTCCTCTGGTACACGATTTAGGAATGAAATGCCACCAACATCCAGCATCAGGACCTAACTAAAGTTCTGATAAGCTTCACGTATTTGTGCTAAATAAAATTATTAATAGAATGGCAGAGTCTGGAGATGGGATTAGAGATATATCAACAAGGAAAAAAGATACCTAATCCAGTGGAGTGGAGTGCTTTTTTTTTCCAAAAGCCTGTTTTTACCAATTATCTCAGTTCACATGAGCCAGTATTTGTCAAGGACTGGAGTCTTCAGCACCAATTCACTGCACCTTACAGGCAGCCGGAGAATTTCTGTCCCAGCTGCAGCCAGGCCCCTCTCTGAGCTGACAGGTGTTAACAGCTAAGTGCTGCAAAGGTAAACAAAACATTAAAGTACACTCTGACCCAACGTTCTGTGAGCCCTGGTCTCTCTCTATCAAAGAGATGCGGTGTTGCCTTAGACAACTTGTGCAAAATCCAAAGCAGAAAGTGTTATAAGTGTTGAGAGTGGAGTCATTAAGTTGTTGGTTTTATTTTCCACTCACTCTGCAGCCTTGTGTAAGTATCTGAGCCTCAGAGAAGTTAGAGTTTTATCTTAATGCTTGTTCTTGGTTATGGATGTATTAGAATCTTGTGAAACTTTTGTGGTTTTCTCCATAATTATTTTCATAATTATAAATTGTTGCATGAGTAATGGTTTAAAAACCAAGCCTCTAAATATAAGTGTTGGAAATCAGTTTGTGGGTTTTCAGGAATACCAAGGCTCTGTGATTAAGCATTATGTATAATCTGTTACAGTTGACAGGGAATGAAGATGTGGTTCAAATGTGGTTAAAATATTGTGCATTGTTAAGTAAGACATCTTAAACTCACATCATTTTTAATCATTTAAATATTAGGAAGAAGCACAAGATTTCTCTTTCTTTTTTTCTTTCTTTCTTTCCTTTTTTTTTTATTTATTTATTTATTTTTTTTTTTTGATACACAGTCTTGCTCTGTTGCCTGGGCTAGAGTGCTTGCTACAAACTCCAGCTCCTGAGCTCAACTGATCCTCCTGCCTCAGCCTCCCAAGTAGCTGGGACTGTAGGCACATGCCACCCCGCTCAGCTAATGTTCCTATTTTTAGTAGAGACGGGGGTCTCATTCTTGCTCAGGCTGGTCTCGAACTCCTGGCCTCGATGAATCCTCCCACCTCAGCCTCCCAGAGTGCTAGGATTACAGGCGGGAGCCACCATGCCCAGCAGGATTTTCTTTATAAACTCCCTTTGTGAATTTTTCTCTTTTATAAACTCTTCAAAATTAAATAACATTAACTAACAAACTCATTTTTATTGAAATTAAACTAAAGCAATGCTGACAAATACAATAATAAAAACAAATGCAAACTCAGACCCTGAAATCTCATGTGGTTCTCAAAAACACTTCTGAAATCCAGATTAACATTTTTTTAATGATCATTCAAATGATAATAAAAACTTCTTAACTGATGTTGTTGAATTACTCCAGTTAGAGGAACTACACCTCACTGGTGTCACAAGGTTCTCACATCAGAGATTTATTTTTCAATATTTGTGTCAGTACAATATTATACATACAATTGAAGAACATGGTGGGCGATGGAATTCAATAGGCTTGTTGAAACTGGTTCTGGCGGTAAGGAGAATATCTGAAAATAGAACCAGCCGCTGCTAAAACCCCAAATTGTTGCAAAAGGGAAGAATCATTATTGGAGCAAAACAGGTAAGACAAATGAGAGCCTTTTTACCTCCCTCTGCCTTCCACTCTGCCTCTAGCACCCCCTGTTGGCGTCATCGGACAGAAAGCGAGCTTGGAGGAAGGGTCGTCTGCGGTGCACTCCCAGCGCTACCGAGCGGGGAACAGAGAGATGGTTGGGAGAGGAAGGGCAACAGCGGGGTACTCAGTACGATCCACCATTCTGCATACTCTTCGTCCGTGCATAATCTTCCACACATATTTGCAGTTCCATATACAATTAAACAACAAATGCATTCGTTTGCCTAATAAAATGAAAGTGTCCTCTATACAAATGGTGACCCTCTTGCCATCAATCCAAAAAAAAAACACAAAAACACCAAAACAGGTTGTTGCTGCTACACAATGTGGGCAAGGAGGAATGTGTCGTCTAGGGACACCTCTTAAACTCCCATGTCATGTAGTAGAAGTTAATGGAAAGCTATAGCAACCCAATATTTTACTGATGTAAAGCCAGAATTTAGCTTCTTGGTTAAAATTATAAGCTGAGCTTGGCGTTCTTAACAATGAGTAACAAAAGTTATTAATTACCTTTTATGTAATCTTCCTAGGTAGCAGAGATTTCGTCTCACCATAATATTTTATCTTTTTAGTGTTGGCTTTATTGTGTCATTGATTAGCGGAAAGAAAAACAATTGCATCATTTCCTCACCTTTGAAAGATCTAAGGCAGCTGACAGGCGTGTACTCTGTTTCTTTGCTCCTTTCTGCTGCTAAGCGGTGTTCTACCTTTGACTGTGCCCCCGCTGTTCATCCATTCACCAGCTGAAGGACATCTAAGTTGCTTCTAGTTGCTGGCAATCATGCAGAAAGCCACTATACACATTCATGTACAAGCTATTTATTAAAATGCTGTTTCATCTTTCTTGAATAAACAAACATGTAGGACTATGACTGTTGGTTCATATGGTATATTAGTTTTCTATTGTTGCCATAACAAATGTACATGAACTCGATGGGTTAAGTAACACAAATTTATTATTTTATAGTCCTCTAAGTTAGAAGTCCAGCAGGTTTCACTGAGCTGAATCAAAGCATCAACAGGACTGTATTTCTTTTCCGGTACTCTAGGGGAGATTCTGTTTCCTTGTTTGAGTTGTGGGCAGAACTGAGTTCCTTGCAATTATAGGACTGATATCCCTCTGCCCTTTTCTGGCTGATGATGGAGGGTCATGCCCTGTTTCTGGAGGCCACCAGCATTCGGTAGCTTGTGGGGCATTACCCTGCCAGCCACTTTTATAGCTTCAGGTTTTACATTTAGATCTATGATTCTTTTTAGTTAATTTTGTGCCTGGTATGATGTATTGATAGAAGTTAGGTTTATATGGATATTGAATTGTTTCAGTATTATTTATTGAGAAAACATCAAATAGATGGACAAGTGTTGACAAGGATGTGGAAAAATTGAAATCCTTGTACATATCTGGTGGACATTTCAAACGATGCAGCCACTGTGGAAAACAGTATGGCAGCTCCTCAAAAAATCAAACAGAATTTCCATATGATCCAGCAATTCCACTGCCGTGTATATACTTAAAAGAACAGCAAGCAGAGACTCACACGGATATTTGCACACTCATGTTCATAGCAACATTATTCACAATAGCCCAAAGGTGGAAACAACCCAGATGAATAAACAAAATGGAGTGTTTACATATGTTAAAATAATATTCAATCTTAAAAATGAATGAAATACTGACACATGCTGCAATATGGATGAATCTTGAAGACACTATGCAAAGTAAAATAAACCAGACACAAAGGATAACTATTATGTGATTACACTTACAATTACAAGAGATACCTACAATAGTGAAATTCACGGAGACAGAAAGTGAGATAGAGGTTACCAGGGACAGGGGGAGGGTAACAAGAAGGAATTAGTGTTTTTATGGATTCAGAATTTCTGTTTGGGATGATGAAAAAGTTATGGAGATAAAGGTGATGGTTGTATAGCAATGTGAATGTAATTAATGCCACTTACCTGTATACTTAAAAGTGATTAAAACAGTAAAAAAAATTCTTTTTGTGTTTCATTTTGAATAGCTTCTATTGATATTAAGTTCTTTAATCTTTTTGTTTACAATGTCTAATCTGCCTTTCTTATGATGTAATGTATTTTATATCTCACACATTATAGGTTGTAGAAATTTGGTTTGGTTCTTTTTGTATCTTCCTTAACTTTTGTAACAAGTGGAATCCAGTTATAATAACTGTTTTAATGTCTATTAATTGTTGCATCTATCAATTGAACAATTTTCTTTCCATTACGGGCTATATTTTCTTGTTTCTTTGCATGCCTGGTAATTTTTATAGGGTCCCAGAGGGTACATATTTTAACCTTATTCGGTGCTAGATAATTTTATATTTCTATGAATATTGTTGAGCTGTGTTCTGGGACATAGTTAAGTTCTTGGAAACAGTTTTATCATTTTAGATATTCTTTTTTTTTTAAGAAACAGGGTCTTACTCTGTCACACAGGCTGGAGTGCAGTGGCCTGATCATAGCTCACTGTAACCTGGAAATCCTGGGCTCCTGGACTCAAAGGATCCTCCCATCTCAGCTTCCACAGTAGCTGGGGCTAAAAACATATGCCACCATGCTATTTTTATAGCGACAGGGTCTCATCATGTTGCCCAGGCTGGTCTTCAACTCCTGGCCTCAAGTAATCCTCCTGCCATGGCCTCCCAATTTGGTGAGACCCAGATATTGGCTTTAATATCTGTCAGTCAGGAACAGGACAGTGCTGGGTATAAAGTTAACTTTTCTCCATTTCTGAGGCAAGACGCACTCTACTCAATGTCCCATGAGTCCTGGGAATTTCCAGTCTGAATGGTGCGGACAGGCACTATTGAGGGCCCTGCATGAGTGCAGGACTCCATTACGTTTACATGTTCCTGGTGGGTTATTTCCTTGGCCACATGCCCTTCCCTCACATGCATTTGCTGATCAGATCAAGAGGGACCCTCTGCAGGTCTCTGGAATTCTCTCTCTCTGTTTAGCTCTTTCTTTTCCACATTCTTTTCCGTCAAACCTAGTTGCCTTGTCTCTGTGGTCTCTCAGATCTAACTCCTTAACTCAGTATATCAGCTGGGCTTTCATCACCGCCTGGAAACTCTCTCAGAACAGAAATCTAAAGGAATCATAGGATTTCTTTTGTTTCCTGTGTCAGAGGGTTAATTTTTCTTTAGCCTGCTTTCAAATGTGTTGAAGACTGTTACTTTATCTTGACCAGAAATGGAAGTCTTGATAAATTTTTTTTAAGCTTTTGAATATATAGCAGAAGAAATGCCAGATCTCCAGCCACTGTTTCTTAAAGCTTATTTATTTATTCATACCCCCTCAGTCCCCCTTTGCTTCCTTCTTTTCTTTCTTTAGATTGTGTCAGCCAATGTTGGACAAGCCAAACTTTTCTAAACAACTCAAAATTATGTCATCACAAAATACCCCCTGAAAATAACTGTCTGGAATATACCAAAGCTGTGAAACTAACAACAGTAGGAAATTGCAACGTGAAGTGTTCTGTTTGCCACGTCAATATATCCCTTCAAGTAAGGTCCATTTTAACATTTCTGGTTAATTCTTTAAAATAATAGCAAAGTTGAATTTATTACTTATTTTATTAATTAAGAAAATTAATGGATAACCAAACAACAATATTCAGAACAGAAAGAATAAAACTACCATAAACCAAGAAATAGATTCATTTTCATTAGTCAAACCAGAGGTTGGGAGCAGCTAATTTATTTTATTTTCAGCTTTCCTGAAAGTGCAAAACTCTGAAAATACATTTTAAAATATCTACTTCTTTATTACTTTATTTAATTAGGGGATAAAAATCACCATCAACTGAAGTAAATTAAAGACTCTAAAATGAATGACATTTTACCAAATTTATAATTCATTTCCCTCTCCAGGACTTGATCCTGTTAAAGTCCACTCAATGTAACATGGCAGAATTATTTAGCATAGTTTTTATCTTTTCAGAAAAGAAAGATCAGTTATATTTAATTCACAAATTTAAAACTCAAGTGGGTCTAGCTGACAGGGGAAATAAATGAATGCTTTCTGGGAAAGTATCACAGAGAAACTAGAAGAGGCTTCAAGGAAAGAGTCCCCTGAGTCCAGGGTTGACAGCAGGCATCTGATATTTGACGCATAATCTGAGAGGCTCAGTTTTTACATAAGCAGTGGTTCTCCCAACTGCTGTTTATTTTTAAAAGCCCCTATACTATAATGCATGAGAAGAAAGAAAAATAATTGTATAGACTAATATAAACTAAGCTAATGGAATTTTTACCTATAATATGAACAGAATGAAATACAAAGAAATGGCTACAGACTTTTAAGAGGGACCCCTATGACCAATGATATCCTTTAATCATGATTTCAAATCCCAACTTAAATCTATATGAAAACACAACTCTTATCTGATGGTGGACTTATTTCCTATCACTGACAAAATTGTGGAAAAGTATTAGTTTGGTACTGTCTGGTACACCGTATATAAACTTTGAAATTGAAACAAGTCATTCTCAGTTAAATGCAACTTCACTTTTTCCTTGAACATAAAAGTTTAAATAAATATATATACTTTTAATTTTAGAATAGTTTTAGATTTACTAAAAGTTGCAAAGATAGTACCATGAGGTTTCATATATTGCACACCCAATTCCAATTGTTATTATCACCTTTGATTAGTGTAATGCATTTGTCATAATTATTGAACCAATACTGATACATTATTATAATTAACTATTGATTATTAATGATTAGTATTATTATTTTAATCAGGCCTTGAGATAGTTATTTGAAATATATTTTACATAGTACGTGAAATATTTATTTAACTCTTCCTTAAGACACAGGGTCCTATTTTCCTTGTTTAGCAAATTGAACCCTGGAAATATTAGTCATCTTTCTATGTCACATTCTGAAGACTGAGATTGCGTTAGGTATGCTGCTGAGTTTTGTGCCAAATCTCTCTCATGTCATGATCTTCTCTGGTATTTCTTTCCACTCCTTGGCCCTTTAAGCATTCAGTTACTTAGTTACTAAGTTCAGGTACTTAGTTAGCTAAAGTACCATATTCTTTTTCTGGAGAAAAGTTTGAAATAAGAGAAAAAAAAGAAAAAGTTGTCTACCCATAGCTTTGAGGTAACATGTGCAAATTTTGTTCACCACCCATCCCTAACCCATTTAATGTTCTCTGGGGCAAGACAATGGGTGGGCAGTGGAGACTGTGTAGACCCAGTGGAGCTATGAAAAGGGAGTCTGGAGATGGGGTGAGGCGAGGAGAGCTGGAATGGACAGACAGGTTTGTGCACTCTGAGAATAGAGGGTGTATGTCTGATACCCCAAGAGTCCTGGGTAGGTGACCAGTTCACAGAGGAATGGCAGGGGGTTCTATATGGAAGGGTGGACCTGAAACCTGAAACATTCGTCTTATTCCAGGAGTACATCAGAGCAGTGAAATAATTCTCATAGCTCTCAAGTAGAATTGAAAAATGTAAGTGTCAAAAATAGATGGGTGGAATCTTTCTGGCTGCAGTGTGGCATGGAAATGTTAAATCATCCCCTCTCCTCAAAAGCAGAAAGGGTCACAGGTCCTCAAGGGATCCTGCAGACCACTCAATCCTGTGTGATAAATGGCCAAAGCTTAAAAGAAGCCAATAGATGTCTCTACAGATGCCAAATGGAACCTATGACATCAGAGCAAGAAACTCCTCCACTTCCGCCACTGTCTTTTCCTAGCATTGAGGACTGCCCCGCCACCAGCTGAGATTCAGTCCTTGAGGGAAAAAAAAGTTACTTCTCAGATGATTAAGATTGCATTTAGAAATACAGTTGTAGAACTGCAGACTGACTTCTATTTCACTTCACATACTTAAAACTTTACCGAATATTCTATTTACAAATAAAAATGGAGGGTTTTTTTTTTTGGTATCCCTGTGATTGTCTATATTCAGACCCCATGTTCTTTTAATTGTTCATTTTAAGTTATCTTTTATCACTTTCCAAGGCATGGAGTATTTAAAGAAGTGTTTAAATTTATCATGGAACCATTTTTAGATGTTAAAATGTTCTGATTGCTAATGTGATTTTTTTCTCTGTTTAAACAACAGCTGTGCATGAGTGTCCCATATTTTCCCTTTGTACTTTAATGATTCGAGCTACATCCTAAGAAAATGGCAGTATTATTAGTGCTGGCTTATATTATTGATAGAAACAATTATATCATGATGGTTTGAAACTCAGTTAACCTGCTACCAAGTTTGCCATACAGGTAAATATTGAACCCAGCAATTAAATGACCCATGTTATGGCCTCACAGAGATATGCCCAGGTTTGTGAACATAAGTGGACAGATGTAGCTCTCTAGATCAATGAAATAGAGACTTTTTCCCATGAGTCCTCATGAATGCTTTGTTCTGAAATTATACAAAGTACACAGACAACTTTTAATAATCCTTGTCGTTTTTTCAATTTCCTATGAGTTCTACTATGACATAGCACCTGGGGGACTGAGTTAATCCACTCAGAGGAGCTTAATTAAGCCAGTTGTAACAGTAGTGAACAATGAGGGCTTAATATGGGCCCCTTGTGAAAAGCATTGTCATGTATCAAAATATTTAAATCTCCACAACAAATTATTAGGTTTTTTTAATGTTCATCTTGATTAATTCTGTACTAAATGCACCCACAAGAGTTTTGGATATGAGACAGATTTCTTATTACTTACTTCACAACAAATAACAAGACTGGGGTTTTGCTGTGTGCCCATGTGATGTGAGCCGGGTCAAATGTCTCTCACACGCACAGTCTGTATGGTAGGCAAGGAATGGATAGAAATGAATTTTATCTGCTCACATGGGGAGTAAGGCAACCATCTCTCCCTCCCCTCTGAGAGAGTCTGTTTTGGAAACATATTAAGTCCTGTGTTCAGTATTACAACTCAGAGAGGTGTCCGTGGGATCTGGATCTCACCCAGCTTCTGCATCTCCCTTGAAATGTCCATGTATAACTGAAGTGTGAGGTAAATCTCTCTGGAGTTTCCATTATCTTTCTAGTTGTAAATTAACTTCCAAGGCTGCCTTTCAGCTCAGATACCAAGAATCAGTAAAATTTGTGTAGAATGCCATAACTGTGCAAACACATAAACATATTTTCTCTACAATGCTAAACACACACACACGTCTGTGTTATTTACAGATGTGGCAACTTAATTTAAGGATGTTAGCTTGCCTTGGGTCAAATTTTGTCATTAATAAAGCCAGGGTTTTGACCTCCATCTAACTTTAGAGCCCAAGTTCTGAAACATTACAGTATCATAGTAATTTATTGGTGTATAAATGAATGAATGCATAAAGCAGCCATTTCTAGTTGCCACAGATCAACCTTTACTTCACATTCTTTTTCAAACTTCTGTCATGATTATGTAGAAAAGCAGCTGTAAATTACAAAATAGTTTAATATGATTTATTCATTCCAGAGAATGAACTCAAAGTTTGGGAGAAAAAGAGGGGAATGAGAGTATATAAAATTTACTAAATAAACCAGGATGGTGGTTCATGCCTGTAATCCCAGCACTTTGGGAGGCCTAGGTGGGAGGATAGCTTGAGTTCAGGAGTTCAAAACCAGCCTGGGCAACCTAATGGGACCCCATCTCTGCAAAAAATTTCAAAAATAGCTGGATGTGGTGACGTGTGCCTGTAGTCTCAGCTACTCAGAATGCTGAGCCAGGAGGATTGCCTGAGCCCCGGGTGTTCAAGGTTGCAGTGAGCTATGATAGGGCCACCGCACTCCAGCCTGGGCAACACAGGAAGACCCTGTCTCTAAAAATAAAAAAGGAATGACTAAATAAAGGAACATGTCAAGACAATGTTCAGTGGATCTCTATAGCTACAATATAGATAGAAAAATATAAATGGTGTTTTCTGATCCCTGATTCGTCAAGTGAGACATATAATCTAGTAGATAAACTGACAAACAGTGTCTAGCACTGTATTGCACATAGTGTAGATGGCCATAATTAACAAATGAATGAAAAAGTGAATACAAAAATAGGACTTGCATACTAAATACAAGTTTAAATACATATTGGAATTTTAAATGTCCTCTTCTGGCCAGGCACAGTGCCTCATGCCTGTAATCCTAGCACTCTGGGAGGCCAAGGTGGGAGGATCATTTGTGCTCAGCAGTTCAAGACCAGCCTGGGCAAAACTGAGACACCATCTCTACTAAAAATAGATAAAAATTGGCAGAACATGGTGGCATGCACTGGTAGTCCCAGCTTCTCAGGAGGCTGAGGCAGGAGGATTGCTTGAGCCCAGGATCTTGAGGTTGCAGTGAGCTATTATGATACCACTGCACGCTAGCCTGGGTGACAGGGTGAGACTCTGTATCAAAAAAAAAAAAAAAAGTCCTCTTCTTAGGGGAAACTTTAAGCAAAAAGGAACAAAGTAGATGGCAAAGCCAAATAATGCATTTAAAGGAATGCTCCTACAAGTTTACATATTTTATGATGCTTTTTGCAGCAAGACACATTTGACTGATAGTATTGGTTTTTAAGGAACAGAAGTTTGTAAAAACAAACATTTAATTAATACCAGAGGTGAATTCAGGTTTTATAGGGCCTAAAGCTTAAATAATTTGAAGAGCCACATTTAAGATAAAGAAAAACCCCATAATTAGGAATAAAAACACAGGTAAGGGGACTCAGAAGGAACCTGAGTAAGTGTGCGGCCCTGAAGCTTAACTACGTTAACCTTTGACACAAACAGACATAGACATTTTTGAGCTTATGTTTTATTTTAATAAAAACAGTTCTAATAATCGATTTAGTAATAAGGGCCAGAAGTAGCCAGATTCTCTAGGTAAATGGCATTTTGTCTGCAATTCACGTTGCTCTAGCATACCTACCACTCAGGTTTAATTAAAGACCTGTAGTTTCCAACTTGCTGTCATAGGTAGAATCTCCAATTTATTACCTGTGTATGACAGCACCAGTGGAATGGTGATTTGACATTTCTGGCTTGTCATTGTATGAAATGTGATGTGATGAAACAAAACTATGTTGCCAATGTTACCAGTTAAATGATAATTTGTTGAACATTTTAAGAATGGCTTATGCTGTATAATTTCAATAAACAAAAAAATATATCGCTGTATTTGAAGATAATAGTTGAGGTTTATTTTAATTTGTGGTTTTCCTGCATTATCACCATTTAGTTTTTTATTTTAACTTCATTTTTTAATATTCTCCAAATTTTCTTCAATAAGAAAGCATGGATTTTATAAATAGAAAAGTTATCTTATTATTGAAACAACAGTGAAATGTGAGATAAATGTCAAAACCCATTAACTCAAAATAACTGAAGAACAATTATTCTAGTGAAATGGTATAAATAGAATATATTTTCCAGTCAATAGTGAATTATATCCTCAAAGAAAAATTTTGATATTATATCTTCTGCACAAGTAAAATCTTGGTAGCATATGTGAAAGCATTTCACATTCTTGGTGTGAGAAAAATTACAACTGCCCTATTTTTATTGCTTCTTTTTTGTAATAAACACATAATTTTTTCTTAACTGACTGAAACACATAAATTTATTGTGTGTTAGAAAGAAGAGATTAAGTCAGAATCTGTTCTGCTTTCATCTCATATATTTCCAGTTATATACTCCCACAGAAAAGATTTCCAATCAATTGTGAGTGTTTGGAAATATCTTTTTTTTACACCATATAACCTCAACTTAGATCTAGCAATCTGTTACATGAGTTTCTAGTTTATATGGTGGTTCAATTTGTAGAAAAAGAAAACCACAGGTTGTTTTTGGTATGTGATATATCCTAATGAATCGATAATTGCCAAGACAACACTTGAGGGAATAAATACTAAATGTGATAGTTATATTGTTTCATCTCAAACCCTAATAAGTTATTAATGTTTATATCTTTAGTAAAAGAAACCAGATGCAAACTACTAAAGTGGGAAATAAAAACTGTTTGTTTTTAAAATAATGAAAATAGAACTGGAGAAGACATTTTAAAATTATGGCATTTTTAAAATAATAAATACTAAAACACAAAGTGTGAAAATATGCTCTATATAGTTAAAGAAAAAATAGTAAAGCACTATTCAAGATATTGTTTTTCACTCTATTTGATAAAAGTATTATACAAATATTAAATCATACCAAAAGTTATTGAAAATTTTTAAAATAGAAGAATGACATCTATGTATAAAATGTGACAGTATCGTTCCAACCCCTTTTACAAGACAAAATGTAATAAAAACCAAAAACCAAATGTAAAGATGACAACTTGTTACTTTACGTAATATGGAAAGTGCTCTTTGAGAATGATAGAAAAAAGAAAAAATATTAGATAAAAAATTGGATAACTATCTAAATTTGCACAGCCACTATGAAACTGGTGGGCATGTGTGGACATTTAAACCTAAATTAATTAAAATGAAACAAAATCAAAAATTCAGTTTCTCAGTCACAGTTTCTACATTTTAAGAGAACATTTCTGTTATCTTTGAAAATTTGATTGAAGATCATTGTTCTATATTGTCAGTTGCAGAAAAGCAAATAAAAAGGTCCCAAAAGCAAACAAAAAAAAAGTCTAAATTCACTAGTAGCTTGAGAAACAGTGATTATAGTAGCAAAGAGTATTTCTTTACAACCACTACACTGGAAAATTTGAAAACAACATGTATTTTCGTGTATGAGATTAATATATTTTCACCCTTACCATAGAACTATGAATAATTGTATTATTTTTAAATGCAAAACAACACACTTCATTTAATAACATTTTATAACATGTTTATGCATACATGTTTGAAAGCAATATCATTCCTGGGAATGTCTTCCATAAAAGTAAAAGTCCAAGTACAAAATGACTTACGTATATATATAATGGTGTTTATGACAGTCTTGGTTGTAATAGCAGCCGCAAAAAAGAGGGAGGAGAAGAAATGAAAGAAAGAAAAGAAAAAAAGAAATACAAGACCTTTAGAACAGAATAATTAAATAATTACGCATAAATAGAGGAACGTTTGAATATATTTCAAGTATGTTACATTAGACTCATATCTTAGAATACTCTGTGAATGCTCTGCAGCCATTGAAAACAGTAAGTTAAAATGTTACAAGCTGACTTGGCATGATGTCATCAAGGAATTGAGTGAAAAGTGAAAGATTCAGAAAAAGGTGCATGACATGACCCCATTTTTTGCAAATCTACATGACAAGTACATATACATTATATATACATAAACATATGCATACATATATATGCAAAATATGCATATGTCTATATGAGTATCTGTTCATGGAAAAGTACAAGAACTACATATTAGATTATCCATCTTGCTAACATGCTGTTGAGGTGAAGGTGGAGATAGACCTATGGAGATAAGAAGAGTTAAGGATAAAAGCACTTAAAAGATAAAAGATTTGATTATGGGTGTGATCACATACAATGATACAGCTATGTAAAGACAGATATCTGTAAAGAAATTAAACTAATTTAAAAGATAATTAAATTTAACTTATTCAGATTTAATTTTCTGTAATCAAAAGTTTAATGCCCATTTATTTTTCAAAACACCCAAATAAAATTTTTCTTCCAACATATTGCTTAATTGCTTTACTTGGGTATCATAGTTATGCTTTCTCTTGTTTACATACAGGATTATTCAACACATTCCAGCAGAAGCATGATTTCATTTAAGTAACATAAGTAGAAGGATTAAAATACAGCAGTCGAACTATCTAATAGAAATATAAGGCAAGATGTAAATGAAAGACACATCATAATTTGAAATTTCTGATAGCTATATTTTTAAAAGTGAAAGGAACAGGTGAAATTAATTTTAGTAGTATATCTTATTTAATTTGAGATATCCAAAACATTATGTCAACAAATAAATAATGTAAAAATTGCTGAAATATTCTACATGTTTTTTGAAATCCAGTATATATTAATAGTTCACATTTTCAGCACTTCTCAATTTGGATTGGCCTCATGTATAGTGTTCATTTGCTACCATATTGGACACAGTAGTAGTAGACAATTGGAAAAAAGGGGGGTTGATTTTCAAAAAGTTGCTGTAGTAAAAAGTTTGGTCATGAAATACAGAGTAATATAGAACTATCTAATACTTTCCGTTTATTGGTGCACCACATATCAGTGTCAAACCTAAATAACAGAGAGGATCTCTAAAAGAAAATGATATATATTTGGGACTGAGCATTGCAATGGGAACAGGTGGGTGTATCCAGGCAGGTAAAGACAAAGGAAACAATTGTCCTTGGCTACAGGGATCAATAACAAGGGAGACTCCAAGGTTACATATAGGTAGTTGCTGGGCAGATGTCCTCACAGAAGTATGTGTATTTTGTGAGATCACTGTAGCCTTTGTGCAGGTTGTGATTTCTGCAGTCTTTTGTTATAGTTCTCGTTATCAGATATACATGCGTGAAACCCTCCCTTCATTGCCTTCCCTGGCTCCATTTATCAGGGTTTTAACACAAGTAATTCCATCTTGATTCTGACAACTTTCACATAAATGATACATAGCCTCTCTAGAATAAAAAATTTTCACAATGGTTCACAAACTGTTTCTTGTATAAGAATCAATGGGGACGTTTTCCCTCAGTGCCTGCAAAAGCCGTGCTTCTCTCAAACAAGTGGTATCTTTAGAAATGGGGCATGATTCGAGATACAAATGCGTGCATGTGCTTCTTTTTTTTGCACTGTGAATTTTCTTCTTTAATTAAGTAATTTATTACAATCATGTGCAGAACTGTTTTTCCTAAAAAGACAGACTAGCATGCCAATCCAAACCCATGGAATTAGAGCTCCCATTGAGGGAGGCAAGTGCCCACGATCTCATTTTAAAATCATGGCTGCCTCATGATTCTGAGGCAATAATCTGAGGACTGGTTTTTGATAAACCCTCTTTTAGGAGCCCTGCTTCCATTTTGGGGCTGTAGCCATTTTAGTGCTTAAATTGTACAAATATTTCTCCTGTGTTTTAATGTTTATCTTACTGTGAATTTTTTTTATCTCACTTTTATTTCCCCTTCACCTTGAAAACGAACTTTTCTAACACAACACTGACCCACAGCAGATTTTCAATACAAGTTATTCAACAAGGAAAAAAAAATTGAAAAGTATTAATGTGTCTTTTCAAAATGTCTTTCCTAATGCATCACTCTAAGACTAGTTGCCCCAGGCGGTTCATTGGCCTGCAGAGAAGATTAGTAATGTTACACAAGGAATACAAATAAAACGTTTCTGCTGTACAAAATAGATTTTGCAGCAAAATAATTTAGCTGTGCAAGCCCATTTATTGTGTGGATAAAGACTGCTGTTTTCCTTTGCCTGTTCATCAGCTGTGTGAATCAGCAACCAAGCCCAGTGATGTGTGCCCTCAGAATTCTCCCATACTGTAGAAAGAATAAACACTCTGCCCAGGACAGCACAGAAGTAGGGGTTATAGCCTGGACAGAACAAAAGAAAAGCTGAGAGGCCATGGAAAGGAATTAGAAAGGGAGAAGGAAGACCAATTTTCCTGATGCCCAGAAAGAGGTAAATACAATCAACCATTGACAGCTACTTGTCAGAACTCTGGTTAGCGGCTTCTTCAAATGCAACCACATACGTACCTGAGAACAATCTCTGCATAATACACGAGGCACCACAACAAGGGCAAGCAGAGGGAGATTGGGGTATGTCTTTCCATATGGCACCTGTGTCCCATGTGTATGTACTGGGGTTGGCTGAGCTGATTTCTCACCGCCGTCTGCCATTTTACAGGTGGAGGGAGACAGAGGACTAAAGATATTCATCCAAGAGATTAACTGCCTAACATCAGATTAGAATAAACTTTAAACCAGATTTGACATTTAATTACTTTTCTGCCTGCTCAGAAGAAAAGCTAAGATACTTAAATAAAAATTCAAGTTAATCCTTCTGCCTATTCCTTTTGTAATGAGAGGGTTTTTTTTTTACTCCAACAAATAAGAAATAAATGATTTAATGAAACAATAATCATATGAATATGTGAACTGTGCCAAGGAAACACAGGAGGTGCAAAACAAATGTTTTGGGGATTTTTTTAGTGCAAAATTCCCTATTCTGCAAGTTTAAAATGACAAAAATAAAAACCACTTATGAGTTATGAGTAAACAGTAAGAGCTGAAATAAAACAGAATTGTAGGAAATAAAGAGTGGTGGTTTTTATAAAACACTGTTACTAGTCAAAGTGTACCCAGGAAATAATGCAATATAGAACCAATTATTAAGGCTTTATTAAGATAGACTTCGTTTTGATTGCTTCCAGGAACACTCCTCATGTACCTCCTGAGTCAAAACACCCTCTGTTCAACATTCAGTGAGTTTGATAACCTACTTCCCCTCTCCTCTTCTACTACTTTTAAGGATAATTATTGATAATAATATTATTGTAGATAATATTATAGATAATAATCATCTGGAATAGATGATTTCTAGCCCTCTTTTCTAAGTTTCTGCAAAACCCTGTATTTAATCAGAAATGGTATCATCTCGTAGTTCTTTAATAGAGTCTAAAACCAAAAGATTAAAAAAATTTAAGAAACACAGTCTGGGTCTATTTTTTAGGGATTAACTTTGGATAATCATTTACTTTTTATATGTTTTATATTCAAACACTTTTATAATTTGTATGTAAAAGTTGATATTTATTAGTCAACTTTTGGCTTTGGCTGTTTAACATGCTCTTTATTTTCACCAATAAACACTTAAGTGCTCTGTTGGGTACTATATTATATAATGAATAGACTAAAGATTAATAAATTCTATTTATTAAATTCAAAAGGAATTCCATTTTTTATATTCCAAAGCTTGAATTTGTAGTAGGATTTTGGAAGTATCATTTATTTGTAACTAATTATGGAAATTTCAAATTTATTTCAAAAAGAAGAAACAAAAGTACAACGAAACCCCCTGTACTTAGTCACTCACCTTCAACAGCAATCAATTCATGGCCACTCTGGTTTCACTCACACTCCACTCACTTCTTCCACACCCAAATAATTTGGAAGTAAATCTTAGAGTTCATATTATTTCATCCAATAAAAAATGTTGATCTAGAAGAGAAATTCTAAATGCAGAGAACTTAACATCCACAACCACAATTGTTAACTTCTATGGTTAGAAGAAAGAGACTTCAAAAATTACGTTAGAATGTTTCTTATTCTGCTTTGGCATGAAACACATAAATTTGGAAATTTTTTGTGAAAGCTCAGTGGACTACATTCCAGAAAACCTTCCTGTTTAGAACAATAAGCTAGCTGGGCAAAACATTTAAGAACATCTTTTGTAAGTATGGTTAAGTGTCAAAACAATAAAGAAATCTCCTGGGGTCATAAACAATATAAAAGTGTGAATTTAATAAGGAAAGAAGACACTAAAACTGCTGTTTGCTGTGGTGGCATCTTCTAGTCTAATGACTCAGAACGTTTGTGTTAATGGGATTCTGTGGAACGTATGTTCTAGAACCTTGGACCAGCATAAGGTGGGCAGCTTGAGCAGACCTTCTCCAAGAAAGCTGAGAAACATGAAAGGAGATGTAGCCAGCACTGATGACAACAACAAAACAACAATAACAAAAACGCCTTCTTGGTGGATGGTAGAGATAGCTCCCTTTCTTAATCATTGTTCTAGAGGAAAATATCTTTCTAAAAATTCCGATCTATAGTCTAAGCCCACTTTTATGTGTGTTTGGATTCTTAATCAAAAAGTTTTTTGTAGACCCCTCTAGAAAAGCTTAAGGTAATGTATCTCTGGGTTTCTTTGTGTTTATAAATATTGAAAAGAAGCAAATTCAATTCCTGTGAGGGATAACTAAATTCAATCTTTGATTTCAAAACATTACCACAGATAAAGTCCCAAGGATCAGAGTCTTCAACAAAAGAACAAAATACAAGAATAAATGAAAAACTAAATGAGAATTTTTTTTTATTATTATTTCGGCATATTGTGGGGGTACAGATTTTAAGGTTTCAATAAATGCCCATTTCCCCCCCTCCTCCCAAAAGTCTGAGTCTCCATCATGACCATCCCCAGATGGTGCACATCTCACTCATTATGTATGTATATACCCGCCCCCCTCCCCCCTCCCACCTGCCCAATACCCTATTACTGTAGTACCTGTGTGTCCACTTAGGTGCTACTCAGTTAATACCAGTTTGTTGGAGAATATATCTGGTGCTTGTTTCTCCATTCTTGGGATACTTCACTTAGTAGTATGGGTTCCAGCTCTAACCAGGAAAATATAAGATGTGCTATATCACCATTGTTTCTTAGAGCTGAATAATGAGAATCTTTTGAAACACAAAACTACATAACCAGATTTTCAAAGACTGCAATGTTAGAATTAATATTTAAATTAAATAAAAATCCATTTACTTAGTATTCTTGAAGAATTAAAATATAAAAATTTCAGTAGTATTACAGAAAAATTTAAAAAGAGAAAGAGACCAAGAAAATGATCAGGTTTATCTATTAAAGAAAAAAATTAGAACTCTTGAAAATGTAAACATACAAAAAAATTGAAATTAAAAATTGAGTATGTTAAAGAGCAGAGTAGGTACCTATAAAGAGAAAAGTAGTAAAACACATCTGAACAAACTATATAGAACTCAGAACAAAGGGACAAAAACATGAAGAAAGAGAAAGTTTTGGAGAAATATAAGACAAAGCTGAAGATATAACATTTATCAAACCAATTTCAGTAATAAAGAATGGAGAGAATCAGGTAGGAAAATTTTGCAATGAAAATAGTTGAGATTTTCCAGAACAGATAAAAGATACTGTACGAATTTCCTTTGCTTCCATGTGATTATTCCTATTTCCAAACCACAACAAATTTAGTAACTTAAAACAACACAAATTTACTATCTTAGAGTTCATGTGGTCAGAAGCCCCAAATGCGTTTCGCTGGGTGAAATCAAGCCGTTTGCAGGGCTACCTGCTTTCTGGAGGCTCCAGGGAAGAACTAGTTTTCTTCCTTTTCCCAAATCTAAAGTTTGCCCACCTTTCTTTCCTTCCCCCTTTAACTCCAACATTGCCTTTCCTGCCTCCAACTTTCACTTAAAAAAACCTGGGTATTGCATTGGACCTACACAATTAACCCAAGATAACCTCCACGTCTCAAGGGTTAACAACCTTAATTCTATCTGCAACCTTAGTTTTCTCCTGCCATGTAACATAACATATTCATGGGTTCTGGGTTTTAAGGCATAAACATCATTTGGACATCATTATTCTGCCTACCTAAGATATTAGTGTTGTAATTCAGATATCCTAACAAATTATAAGGAGAATAAATGATCTACAAGTAAACACAGGCTCTTTGAAGCAACAATGGAAATCAGTTGCATGAGAACAAAATCAATATGACTTGAAAATAAAACAACTATGTCCTATAATTCCGTACCTAAGAAAACTCTATTTCCAGAATATGAAGAAAATAAAGACATAAGCAGGAAAAGAAAAGCTAATTGCCATAAGACTGTTATTAAAGAAATACAGCCAGAAAAAGGAATGAATTGATGTCTTTTGCAGCAGTTTGGATAAAATGGGAAGACGTCTTAATCTAAAGGAGATAGTGAAGGATTTTTTTAAGAAAAGAAGAAAAACTGAAAATTAATGAAGTATAAACAGCATAAAATGATAGAAAAAGAACCACAGAATAAAGGCAAAGGAAGTAAAAGGAAAGAAAATGTTATTTTAAAAAGAATAATTAACAAAATAGAAAACTGAACAAAAAATAACAGAGGAACAACAAAACACAAAGCAGTGTCTTTGAAAAGATGATTAAAATGAAGTATGTTGTGTGATTAATCAAGAGAAACATAAAAGAGAAGTTCAAATAAACAATATTAGTAATATAAAAAGGAACAAAATTATAGATCCTGAGAAACTTAAACAGATGATAAGAAAATATTGAGGATGGTACCTTTATGACAATATATCTGAAAATAAGAATAAAATGGAAAAAATGCTAGAAAACAGAGAAGTGTCAAAAATCCAAGAATAAATAAAGATGGTGCTATAACATTTAGGAAAATTGTTCTAGTAGTTTAAAATGTTTCCACAAGTGAAGCAGCAGTACTAGAAAGTTTTTATAGCCAAGCATTAACAAAAATGTAAGAAAAAAAAGTAGCTCTAGTTTTATACAAATGCTTTCAAAATATATGAAGTAAGGAAACATTCAAACTCATTAGGTTGGTATAATTTTCATATAAAAACCTGACAAAAATTATATTGACTTTTTTATAATTTTAAGCAAACAGATAAATACTAAACAAAAAATGAATTCAGATATGAATACAAATTATATCATAATTGGATTAATTCTTAAAATGTAAAATTAGACCAACATTAAATACATACTATTGTATTAAATGATGTATGATTATTTCAACAGTTATAGAAAAAGAATTTGATAAAGCAAAGGATCAATTTAGGTAATTTTTGTAGCTAAAAAAATGCATGGACTATTGCTTAAGGCGAGGAAAAAATCTACAAAAATATGCATAATTAATAACACACTAAATAGTAAAATTTAAAAATATTTATTTTAAAATCAGAAATGAGTCTAGGCAACCTGCTATCATCTCTTTGATTTAACTTTGGGATATATTTCCTAGCTAGCAAAATAAAGCAAGAAAAATAAATGGATGTGGAAAGAATTGTAAGAAAAAGCAAATCCATCATTATTCTATACTTATTGAGGAACATGTGGCCTTCTTGGTCCTTGAGTGCAGCCTTCTCACTGAATCCAAATTGTACAGAACAAATCCTTTTATTAAAAGGGGTGCAACAGAGAAAGATGAAGCTTTTCTTGCCTCCTTTGGTTCTTGAAAAAGAAAAATCTTGACATCAGAAGGCCACAGATTCTCCACCCAGATGAACAATAGGGAATCACTGCTGAGATCAGCTTGCCCAAAGCAGAAGGTGCTAGAGCTATAAACTGGTCAAAACACTGGAATGATACCTTTGATGAATTGCTCTACAGGGAGAGTGTGCTAGCCTGAAAGTGAGACACTCCTGGGGGGAAGAATTTCATGGGGGCCCCCACAACTTCATGAGTCTTTATCTGTAGAATTCCCTCCTCCCCTACCAGGTACCCTTGTTAGAATAAACCCAAAGAAATCCAGGAACTATTGCAGTTAACCTTCTCAAGATTAAGAGATCTTTAGAGCACCCTGAGTTAAATGACATACTACCCATAGATAACACCAGTTTAAAGAATGGTGGATTTCTCCTGTGAATCCAGGGAGGCCAGAAGGAAGGGGCTCAACATTTTTCAAATGCTAAAAGCAAAGAACTACTAACTGCAAATTTTATATCTGATAAAACTCTCCATCATAAATGAAGGAGAAATAAAGACATTTTCAGGCAAAGGGGAAGTAATTTGTCAATTGCAGATCTACTCTTAAAGAATGGCTTATATATTTGTACTTCCATAATATGATGAAATAAAAGGGAAAAAAAGAATGGCTTATAGAAATTATTTAAAAGGAAAAGAAATGGTGAAAGAAGAAACCTTGGAACATTAGGAAGCAAGAAAGAATAACAAAAAGAAATGAATGATGGGTAAATAAAGTATATTATTCTACTCATGGGTTTTCTAAATTGTATGTGATGATTGAAACAAAAATTTTAACACAATCTAAAAAATTATAATACTCAAGACAGAACAGGAAGGGTGAAAGAACCTAAATAGAATCAAGGCCTACACACTTCACTTGAAGTCATAAAACTTGAATGCGTAGACTGTGAAAAATTGTACATTTATATTGTAATATCCAGAATAACTACCAAGAGGCCTACACAAAGTGACAAATACTATAAAAAAATTCGAGATTAAATAAAACTAGATTTAAGTAGCATGAAAGAATGCAAGAAAAGAATAACAGAGGAACAAGAAAAAGAGAAAGCAAACAGAAAATATATTTTAAAAGACTTAAATATTTTTCTGGAAAAAAATATCATATACACATATCTAACAGAAAACTAGTATCTAGAATATATAAAGAATTCTCAAAACTACATTAAAATTAAACAGTCCACCTGGTAAACAGGCCAAAAACCTGAACAGACATTTTAGTCAAGAAGATATGTAGAAGTCAAATAAACACATGAATAGATGCTCAGTACCACAAGGAAATGCAAGTTACAACCAGGATGAGGAATCACTGTATACCTATAAGAATGGTTAAAGTTTTTAAAAATGTAATAACACCCAACTCTGGAAAGAATGCAGAGAAACTGGATGACACATATATTGCTGATAGTGATCTAAAATGTTATGACCAGTCTGGAAAACAGTTTCGAAGTTTTATTTCAAAATTTTTTATTTAAGAATATTATGGGGATACGAATGTTTAGGTTACATATATTGCCTTTGCCCTGCCTGATTCAGAGCTACAAGCATGTCCATCCCTCAGACGGTGCAGTGTACAGGTTCGAGTATACCCAGCCCCTCTCCCAACACCTGCCCAACCCTTGGTGAAGGTGAATGTTATTACCATGTGTGCACATAAGTGTTGATCAGTTAAAACTAATTTGATGGTGAATCAATGTGGTGCTTGTTTCTCCACTCTTGTAATACTTTACTTAGTAGAAGTTTCTTAAATAAAATTAAACATACTACTATTAAAAAACACTCAGCTCTTACACCCTTGGGCATTTATCCCAGAGCAATAAAGACATGAGTTCACAGATTTATACAAAAATCTATACTCAAATGTTAGTAGTAGTTTTATTTATATTAGTAAAAAAGTGAAAAGAACCCAGATGTCTTTTAATGGATGAATGGTTCAACAAACTGTGATACATCCATTCCATAGAATACTATTCAGTAATAAAACAGAATGAGCACTTAGATGAATCGACAGGTGATTATGCTGAGTGACAAAAGCCAATTCAAAAGGTTCCATGCTGTATGATCCCCTTAATATAACCTTCTTGAAATGACAGAATTATTGGAATTGGGAAAAGATTAGTGGTTGCCTGAGCTTAAGGAGGAGATAGAGGCAAGTGGAAATTGGATGTGGTTATCAACAAGCAACAGGAAGAAACCATCATGCATTGCTGGAAATGTTCCGTGTCTTGGCTGTATGAAGGCCAGTACCTTGGTTGCGATATTGTGGCATATTTTGCAAGATGTTACCCTAGAGGGAAATCAAGTAAAGTATACACGGGATCTATTTGTATTACTTTCCTCAAGTGAAGATGAATCTAAACTGTGTTCAAATTAAAATTTAATTAAGAAGGCAAAACAAAACACTATTCATACCTGAGAAAGCAAATCTGCTTACACATGAAACTATACAAAGTCTAATATCTATGATATAAGGAATTACCATAATCATTAAGGACAAAACTAACAAGGCAATAGAAAAGTGGGTAAAAATATTAATAAGCATTTGGCTATCCCCAAAATCACAAAAAAAAAAGAAAGAAAATCAAGTGAAAAGATTTTTTACAATATTTGATTTCAATAATACAAAATACAAAAACCAGTATGATAGATTTTTCATAACCACTAGATTAGTGAATTATAAGAAGTCTTTCAAAACAAAGTGTTTGTGAAGATATGAAATAAATGAAACATTTTCTGTTTCTGAGGTTGCATATTGGTTCATCCAAACTGTAAGTTATTTGGCCTTAATGTGTGGTTAAGTTGTGCATATACTATGACTTGGCAATTCCAGTCATATATATATTCACCAAAGAACTGTTATAGATGTGCACAAAACTACACATACTAGAATGTTCTCAGTAGCATGGTTTACAGTTAAAAATAGTAAACAATCCAAATTTTCAAGAATATATAAATTATATCTTCAGACAATGGAGTACAACATGACAATGAAAATGGATATAGCACTTATTTCACTTAAAAGTAGGTCTGGGTGAACAATGTGCGATTGAGGGCTTAAAGATTTGATAAAATATAAAAGAAACAAATGACTAAAACAAAAATGAGGTCATTGGTTACATCGAGTGAAAAAAGAGTGGTATAATCTCAGAAGAATTCAGGAGGCTTCAAAAGTTCTGCTGATTTTTAATTTCTTAAACTGAGCTGTCAGTACAAATATATTATTTAATAATATTCTTTAATATTATATATGCCATATATAACATATATATAACATATATGTATGACATTTTATAAATGTATATACTTTTAAAAATATTTTTAAAAAATAACAGCATGAAGATTATAGGCTTTGTATTATTACAGATCTAAGTTTGAATTTCAACTCTGCCACACTCAAGGTGTGAGATCTTGGGCACTTACTATGTTAATGAGTTAATAATGGTTATATTGTGGGTTCCTTTCCCCAAATTTCTTAATGGAAAGATATGTAATTCAAAAGGTAAATAATTAATGAAAAAAAAATCTATAGTCACTAGATAAATGTTAGTTTTTTTCTACTGTCTTTCACTCTGCCAATAATTCCTGCGAGAAAGTTTAGTGAGTAAGAAATGGTCAACTAAAACATTTTTTCTTTTCTAAATACTCCCATTTCCTTAAAAGAAATAAAATTTAACATGCAGAAAATCAGGCTTGGAAATACACTGATAAAAAATCCCAAAGGGTTAACTTCCTCTTTACTGCCTGGGTTTTATGGACACTACGGAACAGCTGAGTCGGGGGTGGTCACCGCATGGCAGGTATTGGCTCTAGACACCACTTCCAAAATAGTTCTCCCAAAGACTTTGTAATCAAACTATTGTTCCCTTTGCAGTAATTTAAGCTTTGTTGTTATTGTTATTGTGAAACGAATTTAACTTAGATGGAAATTTAGTCTTTTGAGCAATTTGCCTTACACTGGCCCCTTAATTAAGACCTTAGTAGTCTTTTTAAGTTGAAACAGCACTCCTTAATATTTCCACCATGTATCTATAACAATCTGTTCTTTAAATGGTTGAAATAAAATTAAATAGTTAGATGCACAGACTTTGCCAAAGTGAAACTTTAAAAATTAGATTCTGTTCGCTTACAGAATTTAAAAATAATGTTTCTTAATACATTACCACATAAGTGGGACAAACACTTAAAGCTTTCTATGATTCACTAGATATTAAATTGTTATTCTTGTACAATAATTTTGTATAATTTCTGTGATTTTTTTACTTTTTTATTATCCTCCTCTACAGTACCTCACATCAGATATTTCATGATGCAAATATTTCAAATTCTCCAGCTCTATATTCTTTGTAAACTAGCAGCAGGCAATATTATTTTGCCTGCCTTTCAGATTAATAAAGGCTATACCAGTGTTTACATGTGTTACTGCCCATTGTGAATAGCTAACACAATTTATAAATTTCAATGTGCTTAATAGGCTGTGTGCTACTTATTTCCCTTCAAATTCATAGGTTCTGTAATATTGTCCATTATACTTAAATGATGTAGTCACACGTATTTGTACATGTGCTTTAGGCCCAGAAACCAGTAAGCAAAATTCTATTCTTCTATAACATATAAGTACACTTTTGCTTATAGACATAGATTTATTTATAACATTCTATTTTGTAGTGACTCTATTTTATAAAATCCAATAATTGGAAAACACTCTAAGACCAAGAATAGAGTGATTGAAAATTTATCACTAAGAAAGCAGAAAAAGACTATTTAGCCTAACACTGAAAATTTAGTGGGAAAAATAAGGCATAATTTAAGTTTATAATCAAGAAACTGTGGTCATATGGTTGCTGATAAATCCTGGATTGGTATGTTGCAATTTCCAAATAGTGCATGTAAATTGCTTAATGTTAGTTTTTCTTTCCTCATTATTCTAAAGTGTTCTTCCTGTCCAGTATCTTAAGCTTAATCTACTTTACTGAATCCTCAGTGCATACTGTCTTTTCTGTCAATAGTATAAAGACATATCAATTCTAGTCACAAAACTACATATGAACTTAATAAAATATTTTGTAAACTAGTTTTGTGCTAAGGCACCTATTTAGTTGCAATGCATTAACATGATTATCTAAGTCAACTGAGTTTCAGTAAGAAAGACCCTGAGTTAGGCACTTCAAAGCAAACAGACTAGGAATTTTATCACTGCTTATAGGAGAATACTTACAAACACTGTCTAAAAAATAGAATGCTGAGGACTCCATATGAAGTGATAATAATGTTGGTAATGCTAGTACAAAAACAAAAACCACCTTATATATTAGAGAGTACCATCTCCCTCCTAAAGAAGAAAAGTGAAGAAACTACCACAGTGGGAAATATTATATTAGGCAGGGTATAGTCAGAAAAGCATAAAACTCATAGATATTTCAACAGTAGAATAGAATACATAGTTATTTAATCAATGGAAGTTTAATAGGGAGGAATAATTACACAGATGTTAGGAGAATAAATTTTAAAAAAAGAACATGGCGCCACATATTAATCTCTTATTAAATCATGTATCACGTCTTCTAAGAGAGAAATTCAAAGTTTTATGGTGTCATTCCTCAACTGGTAGTGAACTGAGTCCTCAGTGCGCAATTACACGAACCCCTCCAGACAGCTGCTTCTGAGGATGGGATACAAGGCAAGACAAAAGAATTCCAAAACCTGAGCCTATTGCTACATTGCTTTGCTTTGAAATGAATTTCTTTATCAAGAGCAGGCATCCTCAAACTACAGCCCATGGGCCACATGCCACCCGCGGAGGACATTTATCCGGCCCGCCCGGTGTTTTTGCCACTGCTGCCTGTCCTGCTTAGCAGCCTACTTGTCCCGGGCCCACAGTGCGCATGTGTGGAATGTGCGCTGCACTCTCCAATGGCCCTCCAACAGTCTGAGGGATAGTGAACTGGCCCCCTGTTTAAAAAGTTCAAGGACTCCTGATCAAGAGTAATAGTTAATAGTATATCATGGTAATTAATAAGGCATTCTTTTACTTTCAGAAAATTATGGGGGTACAAACATTTTGGTCACAAAATGCTTTACCCTTGCCCAAGCCAGGGCTACAAGTGCCCTCCCCCATATAGTGCACACCACATCCGTTTGTTGTGAGTTTACCCACCCCCATGAATTCCCTCCCACCTGACCGGCACCCAGTGAATATTACTACCATGTAAGCACCTTAGTGTTGGTCATTTAGTACCAATTTGATGGCAAATACATGGGGTGCTAGTTTTCCATTCTTGTGATACCTCACTTTGAAGGATGGGCTCAAGCTCTATCCAGGATAATATAAGAAGTGCTAGTTCACCATCATTTTTTGTAGTTGAGTAGTATTCCAGGGTATACAGATACCACATTTTATTAATTTACTCATGCATTGATGGACACTTGAGTTGTTTCCACATGTTTGCATTTGTAAATTGTGCTGCCATAAACATTGAAATGCAGATGTCTTTATTATAGAATGTCTTTTTTTCCTTTGGGTAGATGCCTAGTAGTAGGATTGCTAACTCAAATGATATTTCCATTTTTGGCTCTTTAAGATATCTACAAAGTATTCTAAACAGGGGCTGTAATAATTTGCAGTCTCACCATCAGGGTAAGAGTGGTCCAATCTCTCCACATCCAAGCCAGCATTTGTTGTTTTGGGATTTTTTGATAAAGGCCATTTTCACTGAAATTAGGTGATATCTCATTTTGGTTTTCATTTGCATTTCCCTAATGATTATTGATGTTGAGCACTTCTTTATATGTTTGCTGGCCATTATTCTGTCTTCTTTTGAAAAGTTTCTGTTCATGACCTTTGCCCATTTCTTGATGGGGTTGTTTGATTTTTTTCTTGTTAATTTTCTTAAGTTCTATATAGATTCTTATTATCAACCCTTTATCAGATGTGTAGCATGCAAATATTTTCTCCCATTCTGTAGGTCATAAATTTGCTCTAATGATAGTTTCCTTGGCTGTGTAGAAGCTTTTTGGTTTGATCAGGTCCCATTTATTTATTTTTGTTGTTGCTTTGATGGCTTTGGGGGTCTTCTTCATAAATTTGTTGCCTAGGCCGATATCTATAAGATTATTCTCCACATTTTCTTATAGAGTTCTTAAGGTTTCACACCTTAGGTTTCAGTCTGTTATCCATCATGAGTTGATTTTTGTGAGAGGTGAGAGGTAGGGATCTGGTTTCAATCTTCTGCATGTGTTATCCAATTTTCCCAGTACCTTTTATTGAATAGAGATTATTTTCCCCAATGTATGTTTTTGTCTGCTTTGTCAAAAATTTGATGACAATATGAGGATCATTTTATATCTAGGTTCTCAGTCCTGTTTCAAAGTTCTATATCTGTGTTCTTGTACCAATACCATGCTGTTGGTTACTATAGCCTTGTAGTAAAGCTTGAAGTCTAGTAGACTGATGCCTCTCAATTTGTTCTTTTTGCTTAAGATTGCTTTGGCTATACAAAGTCTTCTCTGATTCCATATGAAGCATATTTTTAGATCTGTAAAGAATGATAATAGTATTTTGATAGGGATTGCATTGATTCTGTAGATCACTTTAGTTAGTATAGAAATTTTAAAAATATTTATTCTGCCAATCCATGAGCATGGTAGGGTTTTCGATCTGTTTATATCTTCTACAGTTTTTTTCTCAGTGTTTTGTAGTACTCCCTATGTAGGTCTCTCACCTTCTTCATTAAATATATTCCTAAATATTTAATTTTTTTGATGCTATTTTGAAAGGTGTTGCATCTTCGATCTGATTTTTCCTTGACTATTATTGGTGTGTATGAATGCTACTGATTTGTGTGCATTGATTTTGTATTCTGAAGACTTTACTGAATTCATTTATCAATTCCAGGAATCTCTTGGTTGAATCTTTGGGATTTTCTATATATAATATCATATCATCAGCAAAGAATGAGAGTTTGACATCTTCTCCCCCACTTGGACACCTTTAATTCCCCTCTCTTGTCTGATTGCTCTGGCAAGGACTTCCAGCACTATGTTGAATAGAAGTGAAGATAGTGGACAAACTTTTCTGGTTCCAGTTCTAAGCAGGAATGCTTTGAATTTTTCCCTGTTCAGTATGATATTGGCTGTGGGTTTATGGTATATGGCTTTAATAATTGTAAGGTATGTGCTATCTTTGCCTATTTTGTAAGAGTTTTTATCATAACAATGTACTGGATTTTGTCAAATGATTTTTCTGTGTCTATTGAGAGAAATATATGGTCTTTGTTCTTGCTTTTAATTATGTGTTGAATTGCATTTACAGACTTGCATATGTTGAACCATCCTTGCATCTCTGGGATAAAGCCCATCTGGTCATGATGAATTATTTTTTAATGTGCTGTTGGATTAGGTTTGCAAAGATTTCATTTAGGATTTTTGCATCTATATAAATGAGGGATATTGGTCTGTGTTTTCTTTTTTTGTTGTGTCCTCTCCTGGCTTTGGTATGAAGGTGATATTGGCTTTGTAGAATGAGTTGGGGAGGATACTATCCTTCTCAATGTTGTAGAATAATTTCTTCAGTATAGGTCTGAGTTCTTCTTTCTAAGTTTGGTAAAATTCAGTTGTGAACCCATCTAGTCCGGGAGTTTTTTTGTTGGAAGATTTTTAATTACTGCTTCAATTTCTGTGCTTGATATTGGTCTGCTCAGGAATTTCATTTCTTCCTGATTGAGCATAGAAGGTTATGTGGTTCTAAAAATTTTTCCATTTCCTCATTTTGTAGTTTTTGGGCACATAGATTTTTATAGTATTCAAAGATAATGATTTGTATTTCCGTGATGTCTGTAGTGACCTCATCTGGAAAAGTCTTTATTTCTCCCTTTTCTCTACCTCCTGTGACAGTTCTCACTCCTTGGTTCAGAGAGCCAGTATGGGGGTTCTGCCAGTTGCCAAGTACATCTACTCAAATTATATTTAGGAATTAAGAAAAGAGGCACTGTGATCCAAACCTCTTCTAAAACTCCATTTATCCCCTGACCACCCTAGCCCTCCACTTTGACTGTCCAACCACAGGGGTGTCTTTGTTCACCTACAGCCAGTGGCATCCACCACTGGGTCCAGTATCTCTGGAGGCCCAGGTATTTCCCTGTCCCTACTGCACAGTAAGCTGACTAAGTGAATCTGTACCTCATCTGACCAAGGCTTAAAGGAATATCTACAGTGTGTGCTCATGGCAGTGCCCCATAATTCTTCCATGCGATAATCTGGCTTACATGTTAGCCTGGAGCTCTGCTCTGAGAATCCATGTGGTGATGATAAGAGGGCATGACTCTCCATAGCTGGGATTTATCTCAAGATAAAGTTCTTTGGTCCCCAGATTTAGACATTTCCCTGGTATATTTATCAAGTGTGATTTTAGTGGTGTTGTGCTATTTTTTTCTTCTTGGAACATTGTAATCAATTAGCTACTTCCCTTAAGTTAACGTATTCTGATTAGGCTTCCAATTTTGGCAAAGATGGAGTAATGAAAACAAGATTTATTTTTCTACCTGATACAAACAAAAAGTGGACAAAATATTTAAAATATATATTATATGAAATATATGACTTTCACATCTTAAATATAGACTGATCTTGTGATTTTCTTTGGCCAAAACAGTAGTGACCATAAATTTAACTAAAAGAAAATCACATATTATTCTAAAACAGAAGTAGTACTGATAATACTCTCTAATCAAAATATAATAAAAGGAAAAAAGTAACAACAAAATCAGAAAAGAATTCTATGTGAGGCCGGGCGTGGTGGCTCACGCCTGTAATCCTAGCATTCTGGGAGGCTGAGGAGGGCAGATTGCTTTAGGTCAGGAGTTTGAAACCAGCCTGAGCAAGAGCGAGGCCCCGTCTCTACTAAAAATAGAAAGAAACTAATTGGCCAACTAATATATTTAGAAAAAAAAATTAGCCGGGCATGGTGGCGCATGCCTATAGTCCCAGCTACTCTGGAGGCTGAGGCAGGAGGATTGCTTGAGGCCAGGAGTTTGAGGTTGCTGTGAGCTAGGCTGACGCCATGGCACTCACTCTAGCCTGGGCAACAAAGCAAGACTCTGTCTCAAAAAAAAAAAAAAAAAAAGAATTCTATGTGAAAATTTAAAAGAGAAAACTGTAGCATGATAGAGTTATCTAACCAAATAATGAAATTATTAGTACATATGAAAGCATTTGGGACATAGTACAAGAAGTACTCTTAGGAAAGTTCATACACACACAAATATTACACACATATTTTATATAACATAAATACATATAATTTATATATAATAAATTATATATTTGACAAAATAATTTGGGCAATAAACAAAAAAATGAAGGAGATAAGAATGTAAGAAAAATAAAGGTAAATATTCAATGAGTTATTTAATGATTATTCTATTTTTACTATAAAATGAAGAGGAACTTTCAATAATGAGTCCAAAAGATAGGTTTTTGAAAAATAAATCCACAAAAATATATAAATTTATACTTAGTTTAATGGAAAAAATACTTAGGTTAAATTAAAAAAAAAAGAACAAAGAAAGCAAAACTTTAGGATGACAAGAAAAACTCCAGAATAATTTAGATAAATCATAATAAAATAATTTTCTTAACCTGTTACTAATATATATTTTAATCTGGATGAAATAAATATCTTATTCAATACCTTATTAGAAAGATTTAGTTTTCTAAAATGACCTTAGTAATGATAGGAAATCTAAACAGACCTGTTTTGTACAATAAATGGAGAAACTTTCAATGTTTTACTTCAATACAAAGCACCTGAGTCAGACAAAATTTCTACCAACATTTCTTTCAAAGCAAGATGATTTCAAAACAATATAATAAAAAATAGAAGGAAATCAAATATACAAGCATTTGACCAATTTGACAATTTTTTTTAATTTTTTTTATTTAATAATTAAAAAATTATTTAATTTTTTTATTTTTAAAAAACTCCATGATATCTCCATATTGCTTTCCACAGAGGTTGAACTAGTTTGCAGTCCCACCAGCAGTGTAGGAGTGTTCCTCTCTCTCCGCAACCACGCCAGCATTTATTGTTTGGAGATTTTTTGATAAAGGCCATTCTCACTGGGGTTAAGTGATATCTCATTGTGGTTTTGATTTGCATTTCCCTGATGATTAGAGATGTTGAGCATTTCTTCATATGTTTGTTGGCCATTCTTCTGTCTTCTTTAGAAAAATTTCTGTTCAAGTCTTTTGCCCACTTTTTAATGGGGTTATTTGATTTTTTCTTCCTAATTTTCGTGAGTTCTAAGTATATTCTAGTTATCAGTCCCTTATCGGATGCATAGGATGCAAAAATTTTCTCCCATTCTGTAGGTTGTCTGTTTACTTTCATGACTATTTCTTTGGCTGTGCAGAAGCTTTGTAGCTTGATCTACCATTTGATCCAGCAATCCCATTGCTGGGCATCTACCCAAATGATCCAGTGACACTCTACAAAAAAGACACCTGCACTCAAATGTTTATAGCAGCACAATTCATAATTGCAAGGCTGTGGAAACAGCCCAAGTGCCCATCAAACCAAGAATGGATTAATAAAATGTGGTATATGTATACCATGGAGTACTATTCAGCTCTAAGAAACAATGGTGATATAGCACATCTTATATTTTCCTGGTTAGAGCTGGAACCCATACTACTAAGTGAAGTATCCCAAGAATGGAAAAACAAGCACCAGATATATTCTCCAGAAAACTGGTATTAACTGACTAGCACCTAAGTGGACACATAGGTACTACAGTAATAGGGTATTGGGCAGGTGGGAGGGGGGAGGGGGGTGGGTATACACATACATAATGAGTGAGATGTGCACCATCTGGGGGATGGTCATGATGGAGACTCAGACTTTTGGGGGGAGGGGGGAAATGGGCATTTATTGAAACCTTAAAATCTGTACCCCCATAATATGCCAAAATAAAAAAAAAAAAAACTCCATGATATAAAAATAAGTGACTACTATTTTAACATGATAAAATACATTAAATTAAATGTTTTGAAATCAATGCAATGGTACATTATGTAGCAGTAAAACAAATAAGAAAATTCTTTAGGCTCTAGTAGTCATGTTCCTCAGATTTTGTTATTACAAACACTACAGTTTAAGTGGATACCATTTTATAAACAGTATTTCCAAATTGTACAAAAATATTTAAACAAAAATTTTTTGAAAGCAGAGTTTCTGGATCAAAGAGCAAACTCATTTGTTATTTTGATATATACTGGCAAATATCTCTCCATAAGAGGTGGTAACAATTCATACTCCCACCAGAAATGTAAGACAGTATTTGTTTCTCAATAGGCTAGTTCATAGGACATAACATCAAACTTCAAATTTTTGCCAAATTGAATGTTAAAAATGGCATCTTACTTAGTTTCATTTCACATTTCTTATATTACAAAAATAATAAGTTTTCTTATATTAAAGAACCATACGTATTCTTTTTTCCATGAACTCTGTCTAGGTTTGCAGCCCTTGTCCATGTTTCTATTGGGATGGTGATATGTTTTCCTTGATTTTTCAGCACTATTTATATGTCAGGAACATAAACCCTGTTATGCCTATACAAAACATTAAATTATTTTTCATATAGTGTACATTTGTTTTTAAGTTCATTCCTTGACCTTGTTGTTTTTAAATGCGACTTCATTCCTGAATTATATCTTCTAAAAATTCTTTTGTGTTTATGATGGCTATTGATTTCTGATATTATTGTTTTCACCCAAGCCATTTACTGATTTCTCCTACTGATTATAATTGTTTTTACGCTGCTTCCCAGCAATAAAATCATGTTGTCTGAGAATAATGATAATTTTACCTTTTTTTACAACTCTATACTTCTAATTTATTTGCCTTCACTAGATTGCATTGACAGTGACCAAAACAATGTTGAATATTACCGAGTACAATGTTAAACTGTATACATTTAATCTTTTTGTGATGTACTTACTGTTTCTCAAATAAATTTAATACTGTTGCATTTAATTTTATTCTATTAAAAACACATCAATCTACTATTTTATCTTTACACATTTGTAGCAAGAACAAAATTTTTATTTTAATTTGTTATTTCAGAATTAATGGTGATCATTTAGTTTTTTACTTTAGATCTATAAACATGATGAATTATATTAATACATTTTCTAATTCTAAAAAAAAATCTTACATTCTTGGATTCACCCAATTTAGGTCTTTCTTTTTCAAGTGTTGCTGGATTCTATGTGCTAATAGAATTTTTGTTTATAATTTATGAAGGAATTGGTTTGAAAGATTTTAGACCAATCTTTTTTTAATTTTTATTTATGTTATTATTTTTCTTCAAATAAGTTAGCAGTTTTCATTCTTTTACATAATGTAGAATGGTAAAATTGCCATTAAAATATTATTTTTTTAAAAAAGTTTTTAGAAATTACTTTAAATCCTTCTAGATATCATACTCTTAGTAAAAAAATAAAATAAAATAAAACAAAACCATTAACAACTCTCCCTATTTCTTCTATGTAAATTGACTTGTTTAAATTTTCTAACTTATCTAGTCATTTTTGGTAAATTATAATATTGTGGAAACACTCTACATTTTATGATTTGTTGCTTTTAAGTATGTTGCATATGCTTAAGTAACATAGGATCTTATGAAACTTTTAGTATCCCTGTCTAGGGCTTGACTATAGTGTGAACAAAATGATGATGGTGGACTTTGTCTTTTTCCTGACCATAGATAAATCTGTCAAGTATATATGATTTTTATAGATAACTTATATCAGAGGTAAGGATTAAACCCAAATCTGTCTAGCTTCAAAGTCTACCTCTTTCACATTAGTTCATTCTTCCATTATTGGGAACACAGGTGGGTATGTTCTAAAGAGTAAGTCTATTTGGATACAGCTATTTCTAGAAACTGGCTATTCTTTTGTAAGACAGAATGCCTCACTCAAAAGCAAGTGAAAACAGATTGTAATTTCAACAATATTAATATTAAAAGCCATGCTTCATTAAAATCCTTTGATCATATTCAAATCTCATTCATCTAATCTTACATGTAAAAAAAGTTAACGTTATTTCTCCAAATCACATAGCTAGTCACAGAATCTGATATAAAACTTTCAACAAAAAGACTATGCCCAGGATTGGCTACAAAATTTGTAAGATCCAGTGAAAAATGAAAATGAAAATGTGTGAAGGGGGGTTGTTTGAGAATTACTAGTTAAGTTTTAAGACAACAACAGCAGAGCATTACACTAAACATAGGGTACTTCTAAGTGCAGGCCCTGTGTGGTTGTCCAGGTTGCACACCTATGAAGCCAGCGCTGACCACCCTATTTATCTCTTTCATAAAACCACAAGATGTTAGAGACTGAAGAAATCTTAAAGATTAATCTTGATTATACGGAAATCTAAAATAAAGAAGTTATCTTGGCTGGGCTCGGTGGCTCACTCCTGTAATCCTGGGAGGCCGAGGCGGGCAGATTGCTCGAGGTCAGGAGTTTGAAACCAGCCTGAGCAAGAGCGAGACCTCATCTTTACTATAAATAGAAAGATATTCATTGGCCAACTAATACATATAGAAAAAATTAGCCGGGCATGGTGGCGCGTGTCTGTAGTCCCAGCTACTAGGGAGGCTGAGGCAGGAGGATTGCTTGAGCCCAGGAGTTTGAGGTTGCTGTGAGCTAGGCTGACACCATGGCACTCACTCTAGCCTGGGCAACAAAGCGAGACTCTGTCTCAAAAATAAAATAAAATCAGAAAAAGAAGTCATCTTAGACTTTCAAAAAGTCTTGCCTTGTACATTAGACTGGGTGGGAGACAGGAGGGGTTGAGAGGGCAGTTGACAATAGCCCTAAGCCTTCCAGACAAGGTTCTAAGCTTTAGCCCTCCATAGCTAATTCTATTTTTGCCAGGTATATCTGCATTCCCAGTTTGCAACACATTGCTGATTGGCTTGTCTGTACACTTGGGGAAGATTGTTTAACAGTCACTCTGTTTTTGATGCTGCATTAACTTAGAAGATGTTTATGTTCTCTTTCCCACTTGAATTGTTTATACAATCTTGATAACTAGGTTGTTTTCACACCATATGGATCTCAGTTTTGGCACTAGCTATCATTCAAAAAATTACCGCATGGCTGTCCTTAAGAAGTAAGTAGCATAATAACACCAATTTTGTGCACTTTGAATTATTTCCAGGCACAGCAATAGTTAAAGCCAGTAAATGTAAAAAGGCAGGTGTGAGTGCTTTAAGGGTAAGCTTAATAACAGCACTTAACCCATGAGCTACAAAATAAAGCTACTACGAAAATGACAAAATTATGTTGTTTGTTTCAGCAAAGATGGCCGATCCTGATAGGCACTTTACAAGGAATGTGGTGGTTTATTACAAGTATGCAACTTTTATTTTTTGCAATCGGTTTATTATGCAGAAAGATTGCGTAAACGTCCACCATGCAATGTCTAAGGACTGTATATCAAAACTGATGTCACTGAAGAACATTGACTTTAAGCCTCTTCATTTAACAATTCTAAGCCCTCTGAACCAACAAAGCTCATTTTCACTTTAAGTGGTGCTAGGACACTTTGTCCTTGATGAGTAATTGTCATTTGGGTTCTAAAATAGTTTTAAATCACTAAACATATGAAACTGCCTATGGAAATAACTAGCTATTACTCTTCTATTGAAAAAGATGGATACATTGTGGTATAAACCCATTAACTCCTCTCTCCAAATTCAAAATCAAGGACCAGTGTTTTAAAGTACTGTATAGGTCTTCTTTCAATCTGCAATAGAAATTTTCTATGATATTTTTAAAATTTGCACCAGTTTAGTTTTGAGTCTACTTTTACAATTACATTGTCTAAACTTTTTTTGCATATATTAGTATCGCAAAATACTGTCATAAAATTATTTTTATGCGTGGTTGCAAAATTCAACTTAGACTAAATAATAGAAATGCATATATTCTTTTTCCAGGTGGTGACACCATTTTCAGCATAGGTTTGTATGAAATTAGTATAAGCACACATACTTCACGTATCTGAAGATTATTGGCCTGAAGGGATCTTAGAGTTTAACTAGAACAACATCATCTTTTACCATTAGAGAAAGCAAAGCCCCAAACTGAAGTAACTTACTCAAGAGAATGCAATTTGTACCTGGCAAAGAATTGGGATTTCTGACTTTAAGTGCCATCTATTCTATAGGAAACTACCACACCATTATAAAATTCAAAGAAAAATAAGTCAAATTATTTGCTGATTTACAGGGGGTTATATCAATGTTGCTGAGTCATCTGATTGCTTTAGCCATAATATAGACAGAACCTCAATCATCTTACATACTAGGTTACAAAAACCTGAAAATTCAAATACTGAAAATTCAAAAACTATATGAAAGTAAAAGTGTGTACAATATTCTAAAAAATGGTGTGAATTTTGGGTAATAGAAATACAAGTACTGTTCTTTCCTCTTTGTTTTTCTTTCTGGATTCTTTAGGTACCCTGCTGTCACCATTCAGAATTCCATAAGGGCTGGGGAAGGTCGATGTGTTTGGTGGAGCTTTTCCCTGCAAGAGGGGTGGAGCGTTGACAGGCTGCCTCTCCGCCTTGGTCACAGGGGGATGTGGGCTTCACTAACAAGACAGCAGAGGTTTTTGTGATCTGATTCAAGCTTTCCTGTATCTTCCTGAATCTTTATGGAAGTTATTAAATTCATGCAAACATAACTGTGATTGGACTTTTAACAGAGTGAAATAGTAAAGAGCCCAGATCTGCATATTAATCAGCACAGAGCTGAATTTAAACATTGTGCACAGATGCAGGAGTGGAGACCAAACACTCAGAGTAAACATTGCGGGAGGACAGCAAAATCACAAAAGCTGGGAAGTTGAGCATTTACCTGTCACTCCAAGGGGTTAGGCTGCCTGAAATTGCATCTGAGTTATAACTTGAGGTCAAGGAAAAGGAAAACTGGAAGGCATATATTGGAACAACTAGAGATGAACTCTGGGGAGGCAGAATTGGTCCTTGGAATACTCTCCCCAAATCAGAGGTGAGGTGTGAAGTCTGCATGAGGTTGCCATCCCAGTTTCTGAGAGCATGTACTGTTCATGAGCAGTTATTCCAGACAGACAGCCAGATAAGAACTTATTAGAGTGACAAAAATCCAGTTGGAAAGAAGGAAGGAGGGAGTTAAGGGAAAAAGGGAAAAACCAAGGAAGCAGTGTGAGAATTCCTATCGTCCTCTTTGCAAATGAGGAAATGGGAGTAATTAGAAGATCAGCAACCCACCCAAGGTCTCACAACTAGTGTGTGGTGAACTGGGACCAGAATCTAGAACCCATGTGCTCAACCACTGAGCTCTTCAGCCTGGCCAGAAAATGTCTGCAGAAAATATGGCAAAAAAGAAATTTGAAATTGGCTGGTCTGCATACGACTAGAGTGGCAGGAACAGAGGACTGCAGTGGAGGCGGGTGTGACTAAACCGCATGATATTGTAGCTTGCAGTGACTCTTGTATTATAACCATGTTTTACACAATGAATACTTATTGCTCAAAAAAGTTAGAAAAGAGAAATACATGATTTTGTTGTTTTTTTTTTTTTAATTCTGTTCCCATTGAAGTACAGTGTGCACTGCTTAATGACAGAGATAAATTCTAAGAAATGTATTGTTAGGCGATTTCATCATTGTTGTGAATATGACAAAATGTGCTTACACAAACCTAGATGGGACAGTCTACTACACACCTATGCTGTGTGGTATAACCTATTGCTCCTAGGCCACAAGCCAGTACAGTATGAGACTATACTTAATACTACAGGCAACAGTAACACATGGGAAATCTTTGTATATCTAAACATATCTAAACAGAAAGGGTACAGTAAAAATACAGTATAAATGATTTTAAAAAATGTATAGCTGATTACAGCATTACAACGAATGGAGGGTGCAGAACTGGAAGCTGCCCTGGGTGAGAGTGAGTGGTGAGTGAATGTGAAGGCCTAAGACTTTACTGTACACTTTCATATGACTAGCAGTCCAGTACATTTGTCTACATCAGCATCACCACTAGCAAGTCAGTAAGGTGTTGCACCAACACATCAGCACAGCTAAGAGGTCACTAGGAGATAGGAAATTTTCAACTTCATTATAATCTTATGGGACCACTGTTGTATATGTGGTCTATCATTGACTGAAAAGTTACTATGCAAAGGATGCCTATATGGTTAAAAAGTAATAGATATATATAAACAATGAACAATCCAAAAATTAAATTCAGAATAAAATTCCATTCCCAAAAGCATCAAAACAAATACTATTAAATAAGTTTAACAAAAAGAAGCAAAGACTTCTACATTAAAAATCACAAAACTTTGCTGAGAGAAGTCAAAGAAGGTATAACCATGTTTTACACAATGAATACTTATTGCTCAAAAAAGTAAGAAAAGAGAAATACATGATTTTGGTTTTTTTTTAATTCTATTCCCATTGAAGTACAGTGTGCACTGCTTAATGACAGAGATAAATTCTAAGAAATGTACTGTTAGGCGATTTCATCATTGTTGTGAATATGACAAAATGTGCTTACACAAACCTAGATGGGACAGTCTACTACACACCTATGCTGTGTGGTATAACCTATTGCTCCTAGGCCACAATATACATTTCATGTTTGTGGATTGAAAGATTCAGTATTGTTAAGAGAGAATTTCTCCCCAAATTCATCTGAAGCTTTATTTTAATCCCTTCTAAAATTCTAGCAAGTTCCTCCCAGCCCCCAGATATTAATAAACAAACCTAAGAATCTATATGGACATGCAAAACATATAGAATAGCCAAAACAATTTGGAAAAAGACTAAGTTGGAAGGCTTTCACTTACCGGTTTCAAAACTTTATATAAATCTCTAGTTACCAAGATAGTAAAAAATAGACATATCAACAAATGGAACTGAATTCAGAATCCATAAATAAATATTTATATTTGTAGTCACTTTATTTTTACAAAGGTACCAGAACTATTCAATAGGAATAGGATAATATGTTCAACAGATGGTGCTGGGACAATTGGATATCCACATGTGACACTAAAAATACAATCCCTAAAAGAAAAAAAAATGACAAATTGAACCTCATCAAAATTCAAAGTTCAAATTTTACATTTCAAAAATGGCCATTAGGAAATGAGAAGATAAGCAACAGATTGGGAGAAAATATTTGCAAAACATTTATTCAATAAAGGATTTGTAGTCAGAATTTATAAAGAACAAGTACAACTCAATAATAAGATAAATAAACCAAAATGAAATGGGCAAAAAATATGAACAGACATACAGAAGATATATGAATGGCTAATAAGTACATGAAATGATACTCAACAACATTAATCACTAGACAGATACAAATTTAAACCACAATGACATACCATTTCATACCTACAAGGATGGTTAGAATAAATGAGATAGACTAAAACAAATATTACCAAGAATGTGGAGAAACAAATACTTATTTTTCTGTGAATGTAAAATGGTGTGGCTACTTTAGAAACAGTTTAGCAATTTCTCAAAAAGTTAAACAAGTAACTACCATATGATCCAGAAATCCTACCGCTAGATATCTACCCAAGAAAAATATAAATATATGTCCATGTTAAGACTTACATGGGAATATTTATAGTAGTGTTATTTTTAATATCCCCAAACTGAAATAACCTAAATGTTCATCAACTGGGGGTGGATAGACAAGATAGAGTACTATTCAGCAATAAAAGAACGACACTCTACTGACATATGGCACATCATAAATGAACCTCAAATACATTATGCTAAGTGAAAAAATCCAGACACGAGAACACAAAATATATACGAGTCTGTTTACATGAGGGATGTCATTAGGTGAATGAAAGCATTCTAAAACTGTTTTTTGATGATGGCTTCACCTTTGGAAAGTTACTAAAAATCATGAAATCGTCCATTTAACATGAGTGGATTTTGTGTTACATAAAATATACCTTGGTAATGTTGCTAAGGAAAATAATATATGCATGGCAGATTATTTAATTGGTATATTAATTGTTCCCTTTCACTTGATAAAGAAATAGAAGTCAATGGGGTTTTTATTCCATAAAATCTAAGTGTGACTGGATATTTTGGAGCCCAGATCTGCATATCAATGAGCACAAAACTGATACAGTGGAACACATTTGGTTTGGAAAATTTTACTTCTTGTGTTCTTAATATTTTTAATATTTTATTAACTGAGAAGATTATTTCTCTTCTCAGAAATGCTGAGTTCAGTATGGTAAATCAATAAAATATAACATGAATAATTAGGGTTTAACATAGGGTCATTTTGCAATTACTATTTAATATATAATTACTAAAGACCATTATCTAAAATTAATAGCCATCGATTTTCAAGTAATTTATGAGCTTTTTTAACTCATAGAATTCTGAATTTATTTTACTAAAGCTTTGCACATAGAAAGAATTTGATAATCTGTCAATAGTAGATAAAATTAAAACTGGATGACATTTAGTTTGTCACTTTAAAGACAGACTATGAATAAATGAAAGAAAAGTTCTTCCATCATAAGACAAAAAAGAGAAGGGATCATTTGTAAATGAAAATACTAGATCCAGTAGGGATGAAATAAACACATGTGGTTGAATCAAACCATGATGGCAATGCTGGCTTCACTTTGGGCCCCTGCTCAAAAAGGCTCATGCTGTAATGCTCTGCAATTGTCATTGTGACATTCTTACCAATTTTTGAGCAGGGGCCTCACATTTTCCTTTACGCCTGGGGCCCAGCAAATTAGGTAGCTGGTACTGCATGAAGGACGCGGGTATCCGAAGTAAAGTGGCACCTTACCGGATTAGTTCTACTTTAATTGTTCTCATCTGTTGACACGTTCCCTCACTATATGCATGGAGTTAGATGAATACAGATAAAAATGTACGCCTTTCTACGGTTGCACTCAAACGGCTGAAGGAATTCATACAAGCTTCTACCTCAGAATCACCATTTTGTTCAATTTACTTATTTCCTGGCGGATATGAGAGTGTACTAACCAGTTTCTTATTCAAAGACTGAGCAAAGGTTGCAGGGTGGCGCCACCCACTGCCACCTCTGCTGTGCAGGAGGGCACCCAGGCTGACACAACCCCAGCCAGCTTTGTTGAGCAGGGAAGGGAAGAACAGCTGTCCATGGGGCTCCTTGCTGGAGGCTACTCCACTCCCAGTCGACACTTTGTGGTAGAGAAGAAGGAGGAAGAGGTGCCAGACAGGATAAGTGGTACTTATTTTGAAGCTAAAATACATAAATTATGCTATATTAAACGAACTTGTGAAAGCAAGCTGGCATCATCTGCTAATGATGTAGAATTGCATGAAGGCTATCAAAAGCTTTTTGTAAATGAATAAAGCATATTCCAGAGAGCATATATTTTCTGGGAGGTAAAAAAAAAATATTTTCTCTCAGCTTTATTTAAAACAATCCTCCTTTTTTTCTTTTTGCATCTTTTCATATCCTTGAAATCCTTACGCAGTGCTTCTCTTTCGCCCCTTCTGAAGGAGTCTACAGTTGTAAGACATCCACGTTCCCTTTATACTAGCACGTAAGCACACACACACAAACACACAAATGCACATCACCCTGATTAATTGATCCGTGGCGACATCAGTGCTGAGATGAGGACTCTTCACTCTTCATTTGTCAGCAGGAAAGTGAGCTGTGATTGATTAGTGATGTCTGCCTGTAGATGGGGGATGCTGAGATTGGTGGGCTGTAGGGAGATGCCAAGGAGTGTTAAGGGAAAATATTTTACACATTTGCTCATCGTAACGGAGATCTGTTCTGCTGCTACCAACCAGCCAAATGCCCTAATGTTTGCAATTCCTTTTCATTTTCTTGCAGAAGCTTTCATTTGAGAAACACCAATTCAATCAATGTGTTACTGTTTTATGGTCACTTACAAACTTTTTGATGTTACAAAGGTAGAAGCTGGAAATAAAACTAGAGTATAGATTGAACGCTTAGGCAGTGCAGAGTGTAACTGAAACAAACAGCCATTGGAGGAATATTTAAGCCTCTATATTTTTTCACATGTTTTCTTCTTCTGGAATACCCTTGTTCATGGAATAATTTCATTCATTTTTAAAACTTATCTCAGAAGTCATCTTCTTAAGTTATCTCTGCCTTTTCCAACTCAAGTCTTTGTTCTCTTATCTTTGCTAAATTCACATTCTATATACGCTTTTACTTTTGCTTTTTTCACTGTCCATAATAAAGTGCTTTTTTTAAAGATTGGCTTTCAGTCTAAATGGTGAGCTTCCCTGAGTAAGGCTTATAACAAGGTTCAGGAAAATGTAGTTTTGAAAAGAACTACTAGAGAAGGGCTTATAATTCATGAATCCCAAAGACCTTTTATATTAAGTCATCAATAAGACTGTATTATACATAATAATAGGGCATTATTATAAGTATATTATATATATTATATAATATACTTAATAATAGGGCATTAATAAGAAGTGCTAAAACATTGGTAATATGTTGGTGAGACTGAGAGAGATATTTAGATATAATTATATTTCCATAGATTTATCTCCTCTAACATATCATGCAATGTCTTCTATTTGATAGATGTTTACTAATTATTGATGAATGACCTTGTAAGTTTCCTAGGGCTGCTGTAGCAAAGTCCCACAAACTGAGTGGCTTAGAACAACAGAAATTCCTTATCTCACAGTTCTGGTGTTGGGAAGTCTGAAATCAAGGTATTGTCAAAGGCCTGCTTCCTCTGAAATCTGGAGGGGCATCTCCATTCTTGTTTCTTCCAGCTTCTGGAGGGTTGTTGCCAATCTTTGGCTCGTAGCTGTATCACTCCAATCCTCTGTCTTCATATGGCTGTCTCCTTCTAAGGACATGAGTCGTATTAAATTAGGGACTCACCCCACTCCACTATGACCTCATCTTACTGTAATTAATATCTGCAAGACCCTATTTCCAAATAAGGTCACATTCTGAGGTAGTAAGGATTAGATTTTCAACATATCTTTGTCGAAAACACAATTTAACCCATAACAGACTTATTTATCCCCCTAATGTTTATTTACGTTAACCCACATGTAATATTTCTAAAATACTTCTTACTTGCAGCAATTAGCATGCCTTAAATTCCAAATGGAACATTTTTTATGTTAATTAAAACCTCCAACTTGATTGTATGAGTTAATCAGAGAAAATTACGTGTTTTGTTTTTTCTGACTTTAAAAACATAGCCAGACTTTACTAAGATTTAACAAATGTGTCATGCTTGTTTACAAGTCAGAATAATTCATTGTCTAGTTTCACTGATTGTATATTGCTTTAAATTCTTGTGAGCAAAATCCCTTTAAAAGTAAATCCAGGTTTGCTGTATTGCCAGCAGCAGCATTTAACATTTGGTCATCATGTAATGAAGAAAACCATGAAATATTCCATAGGATATTAATGAAATAATTAATGTTTTGAATAGTTTAAAATATACTCATGAATATTATATCAAACATTTATATGTTGCATTGCTTTGCCTTTATTATCTAATTGCCTCCATTTCTATTTTATATTTTGCATGTAAAGTACATTTTTCTTTAACAAAATTCTTGTAGAAAGCATTACTTTTTTTTATTTTTGCAAGACTCTTGAGCATAAGAAATGCAAAATTTAAACACCATTCATCAACAAAATAGCTGTATCATGTTAGCTTGGATGATTCTGTGGCTAATAGCCATGCTAGCACACACTGAAGCCTAGATACTCAGATGAAAATCAATGGAAAGGCTGATGATAATGTGCTATTCATTCTGTGACCAAGACAAGAATGTGAATATGGTAGTCTGCTCCATATGGCATAGCACCTATGCAATCTGTTTGCACAACATGGGAAAAATGTGCCATTTTTAACTTAAGACCAGAGAAGCCAACTTTAACAATGGCAGCAGATATGGCAACTGATAACTCTTTTTACCTAGGGACATACTTTGTACTAGCACGTTTATTTCTAAGGAGACAAAATGAAAAGCATAAACCAAGCTCCAAATTTAAGCATGGATCAAGAGGAATTACCATCCATTTCATAAACAGTACTGTACTTTAGGTTTGTAGGAAAGGTGTTTTCATTAGTAGTATGTTGTTATGTCTTAGGATTCTTGAGGATTTGAATTGAAAAGGCCTGTAACAGTCATTATCATCACATTGATAATTACTTCTATGATGAAGGTAGCTGATACTTGTTGGGGGCCAGTGTTAGTAATTTAAGACCAGTACACCCACAACTAATGCAAGCAGAGTGCACTTTATGGGGGAAGGGCACCCTGGTAGTCCTGGCTTGGGCAAGGCAAATGCATTACATGTAACCAAAATATTTGTACCCCGATAATATACTAAATTTAAAAAAAAGACCACTACCTGAAAATTTCATCATTTTCCTTTCAAATGGCTCAGAATGAGAGCAAATCCTCTTTTAAAATGTCATTATGCTTTGTTTTCTGTGAATCTGCCTTCCTAGCTGCAAGCTAGTTGGTGTTCTACAAACTACCCTAAAAAATGAGTACACTACACAATGAAGACTGGCTGATCCAATCAAAGCTTATCCCTAAAAGATAGATTCAATTTGGAAGAAATGGAAACATTTGGTAGTAGCCAGAAGAATAGAGCCAATAAAACAAATATAGAGTGCAACAGACTCAACATTATGTCAGGACGCTAGTGTTGGAAGCTGGAGATACCTTCTGTTGAGGCAAAAGACATTTTTCCCCAATCATGGCCAGACCTGCTTTATATTCGGAGAAATTACGTTCTTATTGAGGCTCATCTGTGCCACTATTGAGGTTGTTTCCTGTCCTTTATTTATTCCCAAGTGGCTTTAAAATAGACTACATCAACTGAAGTCACATCAGTGCTTCTCTGATCTTTAAAATCAATACTTGATTATATGATTTACAGTTGCACTGTCTCAACATAGCCACTAACATTAGAATAGTAAAGCATATTCCTTTTGAGAACAGAAGAAGTGAATTTCAAGAAACCTACACTAAAGCGATTTCCTCATTTTTGTATTTGCATTTGTCTTTGCTGCTACAGTATTTGTCTTTCAACGTTCTAACAGATACAGTGGTAAGAAATAAAAGGTACTGAAAAAGTGAGGTTCTGGAAAGAACACATCCATTTCTAAATAAATATACTTAATTACAAATGTATAATTGAATAATTAAAAGAAAAATAAGTTTAGATCAATTTGACAAAGTTTACTTCCTTTTAAAAACTATACTTTATCAAGATTATTTTTTGCTTTTCAAAAACATACATTGCCTTCAGAAATTAAGAGTCTCTGGCAATGTATTTTCTATATAGAATTGTCTCAAATATGCCATCACTAGCATAGGAATTATTTTCTCATAAGGTTTATAATGTAAAAGGACATTTTGATTTACCTAATTTTTAGGCCCCAAACAATTAATGGTTCAATCACTGTTTAGATCATATTATATAGGGGTTGAAAGTATATTGAATAGGTCATAAGACCTGGATTTCAAGCCTTGTTTTACCAAAGCTAGTTGTAAATCTTGGTTAAATTACTAAACTAAAAGGAAGACACTGAAGTTTCAGATATGTTAAAAGCTTTTGATTAGAGTATTTTAAAAATCCGTAACAGTATTTAAAGTCTCTGATTCTATTATGTAAACTTGTCTACTAAATCCTAGCACTTTGGGAGGTCAAAGTAGGAGGATCATTTGAGGCCAGGAGTTCAAGAACAGCTTAAGCAACATAGTGAGGACCCAGTTTCCACAAAAAAAATTTAAAAAATTAGCCAGGTGTGGTGGCATGCACCTGTAGTCCTAGCCATTCAGGAGGCTGAAGCAGAAAGATCATTTGAACCCAGGAGTTCAAGTCTTCAGTGAGCTGTAATGGTGCCACTGCGCTCCAGCCTGGGTGACAGAGCAAGACTCTGTCAAAAAAAAAAAAAAAATATACACACACACACACACACACACACACACACATATACACATATATAATAAAGATCTCTCATTTTTATCAGTTTATTGTTTAATTAGGATTGTCTGCTTCATTCTTCAAGTAAAACATTATTAATCAATCTATAAAAATGCAAGGCAATGGATTTGAAAGTTGTAACCACAGCATACAAGATGAGGTCTCATCATCATTCTTTGATATCGGTATAAATTTTTTGAGCCTTGTAAGACTTTAAGAGTCCCCTGCTGTGAGTGTGACACTACCACCATAGATATACTATGGAATTCTTCTTTATGTTTATCTCTTTCAAATATAATAATATATACAATTCAGTCTCAGCAGAATGTAAAGTACCTATGGCAGGCATTGTTAACAAGGTATGCGAGTCCAGGATACCTTGACGTTGTGTTAGCATTTATTCTATTTTAAGTGAAAATAGTGGTTTGCTCAAATGCCATTTCAATCAAGACCTGTACTGCAAGTAAAAATGTCTTTTTCTTTGTGTATAACAATTATGGTGTATAACTGCTCTTCTCCCATTGCTTGTACTCGTTCTCAACTGAAGCGTTTTATAAATGATTAATGTAATTATTGTTTGTTAATGATTTGGTGAGGTTACTAAGAAGACCTAAAGTTGTTTTATTTTTAAATACAGTATGGTTTTTAAATAAGCTCACCAAGAATTAATTATAGCCTTAACATTCAAATTGAGCAAAAATATTTTGCTTTATTTTAATGGGTAATTGAAACTTCATCTTTCCTCAAATATTATATTGAGTGAAATTTGCTATAATTATTGCCCTAATAATATTTGGGGTAAAAATATTGGAGTTCCATTTATCAAATGTTATATAATCGTCTGTTGCTTTATTCTTTGAACTCATTAAGTGTTATTTGATCTCAAGTAAGGCCAACAACGTAAGGTTCTTATTCAATTGGAAGATTTACATTTGAGATAGAATATAAAAGTAGTATCCATCTATATTTAAGCTGGAGCACACACAACCTCTTATCTCATATAACAAAATAAAATATACCTATAGAATACCCTTTGCATCTTTAATAATAAAATCATTTCTAAAACAAATATTTTATATAACTTCATGATTTCCAGAAAATTTGTTACCTTATCCTGGAAGTTAGGGTACTCTGCAGTTTCCCAAAGAAGCTTGGGGATGTTAGAAGTTGCTTAGAAGACAGCAAAATAAAGGGAAGAAAATATTTCTCATGGAACCAGGGGACCAAGGTCAGAATCCCTTGACATGATGTCGGGTTTGTGAGACTCACTCTCTCTCACCTATAGAAGGACAGTGACATCTGCTTAGACCATTTCCCACAGTGACTGCCAAAATCAAATGAAATCTTAGGTTTCAAATCAATTTGAAAATTTGGGAATAAGACGCCTGTTCACAGATCAGAGAAAGTTATACAAAGTAAAAATCAGATATCAATATGATTTCAACTTTTATTTGAGAATAAAAGTTACTTCATTGAGGCCGAAAGTAAGTAAATATTCCAAAATAAATTACAATGAATAATTAGAGCATTGATTTATATTGAACTGTGTGTGTTATTCAAATCACTAGTTACTTTTCCCTATGGAGAGCTTGAAAGTAAGTTAATGTTTTTCAGAAACTGATCTGAATCAAGAGTTTACAGCATTCTTGTCATGGGGCAAGATGTTGGTGACACAATCATCATCTCAATGACTCACACAGGTGTAAATTTGATATTGAAGCTGGTGTTTCTGCTTCTTTATGTATTGTTCTTCACCAATAACATCCCGTGTGCTTAAAGATTAAATATTAAGACCAGGAAGAGGAATTTATATGATAGTATAATATTGAATATTTATAGTTTTCCCAATCATGGAAAGGAGATTTCCTGCAGCAAATCCATCTTTTGGATAAAGCAGTAATATTGCTTGCCAGACTCTCAGTACCATGGTGCCGAGCATTTATTTTGGATATGTGATGAGGCCCACCTGAGATGAGCTCATACCTATATCAGGATTCATAAGGGTGTAATTGCAAAAAGCAGCTAGGAGAATAGTCTGGATTCTGTACCAGCAGTAACATTCCAAGTGTCAGAGCAGGACTGTGGTCATAGATTATGTAAACTTGTCCAGATGGGGTGGGAGAGTGAAAACAGGATCAACTTTTGGCAACCCTTGGAACTAGCCAAAAGGGACTTTTTTTGTTGTTGTTGAGATCTTATAAACATTTGGCCCATCTGTACCATGGCTAGACATCTTGACATCTTGTTGTCTTCAATTTTAATATAAATCATGCCTTATAACTGGGCCTTTTCAGAACTGTTTTCTAAAATGTTGTGCAAAATTCCAAAAAGTACACACCTCAGAGCTGTTAATTAAAAGGGCCTGCTGGTATAAATAAACACATATGCTGCTGATTAGCCACCCTTTAGGGGTCAAGAGTGGGGAACTCCTGCTGGGTTTCTGTTAATTGTTGTCCAAAAATTTAACAGGAACTGTCTAATGATCTCTTATGGCTTTGGCCATCTGGCCCTCTGAGTTCACTTGCCAGTAAATAGCCAACCTTTAGAGAAAGACAGAATGTCTCTTATGAGAGGAATATCTTTTAAGATGTAACCTAGCTATCCACAAGTGTGTAGGAATTGATTTACTTTAACTCACAATGTAAACTCTATATACCTCACTTAAATTATTTTCTAGATTTATTCATATGTCAAGGGCTTTAATACTAGCCACAAAAATGGGTGATTTTGTTTCTCTTACATAAACAGCATTAGATGCAATTAGGACTTGTTAGTAATGTGTATTATACTCATGGTCATAAACAATGAAGAATGCTTCTGATAATTAATATTTGTCAATCACACCTAACAGTATTGAGAAGTAGTGCCTTGTTCTTCCAGTAAGGTACTCTATAACTGATGACCAGGTGTAGAGCCTAGTTTTCACATATTCTAAACTAGACTTAGAATTATTGTTATTGGTTCTCTGTTACAGTGCTATGCTATTAGCTTGTTTTTCACTAAACATCATCCTTCCATTTTTAGCTGAATCTTCCATAATAGAAATAACAAAATTTAAAGGAAATAACAAAAGGAGTGGTCATTCATAGTAAGATATTGCTTGAGAAAAATCTGATCTAACTGACCCATTCTCCAACAGAGAAGAAAGTCCGAATATAATAGGGAAGAGATCCTTCATCTCAAGGTTCATATGTATTTTTTTTCACAGATTATCATGTGTTGAAATGACGAACATAATTGGCCACGTCTACTTTTGTATGTTTGTCTGCTGATAAGCTATGAGAAGAGATCTGACAGCACTCTAAGAACTTTACCTAAGCAATAGGACTGTAAGTCACAAGAGTAATGCCTTCATTATATTCTTTCATTGACTTATATCAGATAGATCCTTTTCTTTCTAAATTTTTAAGCTATTCTTTTTCCCAGATGGTTTACTTTTCACATTTGGCTTTGATTAATTATTGAATAATGTTTTAAAGAATGGAAGTACAGACAGAGCTCTATGTATGGCATTCTTCATATTGACACGTGCCTGATCAGTGAGGTACCAGGAGGGGTGAGATGCAGCCACACCTTGACTATCAGCCTTAAGAGACACAATAACAGCTTTTTAGGTAAGTAGCCCTGATGCTGGCCGGGGGGTGGGGGGGAGCCAAATTCTCTCAAAGGTTTTAGTAACAAAATCTTTCATGTTAGGGTTTTATTCTACTTCTTTTTCTTCTATGGTACTTGCTACCAGATTTGAGGATTGAATGGGAAATGAGGAATCGATGAAACTAACAACCACATTTTTCTAGAATTCTTTTCACTCCAAAAATCTGTCAAAAAACTTTACAATCACAAGATCAAGCATTTGTTTTTAGAGATGATTAAAAATCAAATGAAGAAAGGAAACAAACAAAAAGAACTCCTGGATGATTGGAAACCTCTGCATCCCTCCAGAACCCAGAGCTCACGCCACTTGCTATTCTGCTTGTTACACGCACCTGCCACATTCTGGCTCCATTATTGGTGATCTCCTTGGAAAATCAATGAATCTTCTTGTGTTGTTTTTCTTCCACACATTTCTGAGACTCCTAGTGATTTTCCAGCATCTCTCTTACTGCTGAAGTTACAGCTTAACAAATGTATTTGCAAAACCCGAAAACTGAAGTAATTTGTCAGTATTAAGGTAATACTTCATTTCAAGTAGGCAAAAAAGGACAAAGTAATTACACAGATTAATACTAATTTTATTGCATTTACATAAATGTCCAAAGATAAATAATTGTGCTAAATGGAAGGAAAAAAGATTCAGATAATACATGAAGTCATCCCGAATCAGTTTAATCAGGTAAATAGAGAAATCATTCATAGAATTTGTCAGCACCTTTGTCTTGCCCTTCCCTTGTCTCTTGAACTTTATTTTTAATTGAAATAAAATTCACCACTGAAAACATTTTCAAATGTACAACTCAGTGGCTTTTAGTACATTCACAATGTTATGCAAACATCATTATTGTCTAACTTCGTACATTTTCATTACTTCCAAAAGAAACTTTGTACTCATTAAGCACTCATCTGTCCCCACACCTTGCCCTGCTCTCAATCCCTGTCTACCATGAATCTGTTTTCTGTCTTTATGGATTTCCCTATTGTGGACATTTCATGTAAATGCAATCATAATATATATGTCTAACTTCTTTCACTGGGCATATTGTTTTCAAGGTTCATCCATGCTGAGGGATGTTTCAGTACTTCATTCTTTTTGACAGCCAAACAGTTTACATTGTATGGATATAACACCTCTTGGATATCCATTCAATCACATGATGGATAGTTGAGTTGTTGTCACTTTTTAGCTATTATGAACAAGACTGCTGTGAGCATTCATATGTAAGTTTTGTACTTGTTTTCAATTCTCTTGGGAACATACCTAAGAGTAAAATTGCTGGATCCTATGGTTATTCTGTTAAACAATTTGAGAAATGACAAAACTATTTTCCACAGTGGACTCATTGATGTATGATGAACCCAGTAATGTATGAGAGGTTCCAGTTTCTTGATATCTTTGCCAATACTTTTCATTTTTATTTTATTTTATTTTTTGCCATAGCTATCCTAGCAGGTGTGAAGCAGTATTTCATTGTGGTTTTGATTTGTTTTTCCATAATGACTAATGATGTTGAGAATATTTTCATGAGCTTATTGGATATGCATATATCTTCTTTAGAGAAATCATTATATTCAAATTATTTGCCCATTTTTAATTTTCTTTTCTTTTTGTTGTTGAATTGTGCAATTATTTATATATTGCAGTTACTTGGCACTTATCAGTTACATGATTTACAAATATGTTCTCTCATTCCATGGATTATTTTTTGACTTTCTTGATAGTGACCTTTGAAGCACAAACATTTTTAATTCTTCTTTTTTTTGAGACAGAGTCTCACTCTATTGGCCTGCTAGAGTGCCATGGCATCTGCCTGTCTCACACCTCAAACTCCTGGGCTCAAGCGATCCTCCTGCCTCAGCCTCCTGGGTAGCTGGGACTACAGGTATGTGCCACCATGTCCGGCTAATTTTTTCTACATATATTTTTAGTTGGCAATTAATTTCTTTCTATTTTATAGTAGAGACAGGATCTCTCTCTTGCTCAGGCTGGTTTCGAACTCCTGACCTTGAGTGATCCTCCCACCTCAGCCTCCCAGAGTGCTAGGATTACAGGCGTGAGCCAAGGCACTCAGCCACATTTTTAATTCTTATGATGTAATGTATCTACCTTTTCTTTGTTATTTGTGCTTTTGATGTTGTATTTAAGAAACTATTGCTTACTAAAAGGTCACAAGGTCTATACCTAAGTTTTCTTGTAAGTATTTGATATTTTACCCCTTATGTTTAGATCTGTGATCCATTTCAAGTTAATTTTTGTGTATGGTGTGAGGTAGGGTATTAAAATTTATTTATTTTTTTTCATTTAGCATCAAGTTTTCCTAGTACCATTGTTGAAAAGTCTATTTTTTCCCCATTTAATAGTCTTGGCATTTTTGTATTTATTTATTTATTTCTGTATAGTTCATAGTAACACCCACTTTCAATTTTAGTTTAGTAATTTGATTCTTTTCTTTTCTTTTTTTCTTTTTTTTTTTTCTTTTTCCTGGGACACTCTACCTCAAGAATTGTCAATGTTTTTGATGTTTTCAAAGAAATAATTTTTGGTAATATTGGTTCTCTCTATTGACTTTATTCTCTGTTTTGTTTATCTCCATTCTAACTTTCATATCTCCATCCTGCTACTTGTTTTGGGTTTAGTTTGCTGTGCTTTTTTTAGTTCCTAATGATAGAAGTGCGGGTAATTAATTTGTGATCTTTCTCTTTTTCAATGTAGGTGTTTATAGCTCTAACTTCTCCTCCGAGTGCTGCTTTTGCTACATCCCATAAATTTTGTTATATTGTATTTTCATTTATTTCATGGTATTTTCTAATTCCCCTTGTGATTTCTTTTTTGATCCATTTGTTGTTCAAGAATAGATTGTTTACTTCCTACATATTTGTGAATTTTTTCAGATTTTCTTACGTGATTGATTTATAATATTATTCTATTATTTTTGATAAAGACACTTTTTGGGATTTCAATATTTTTAATATTTAGACTTATTTTATGGCCAAAGATATGGTCTATCTGTGAGAATGTTCCATGTGTACTTGAGAAAATGTGTATTCTGCTATTGTTGGGTACAGTGTTCTGTATATTTCTTTTAAATTGAATTGATTTATAGTGTCATCAATTCCTCTTGTTCCCTATTGATCCTTTGTCTAGTTGTTTATCTATCAATAAAAATGGAATATTGAAGCATCCAAATATTATTGTTGAACTATCTGTCTCTTTAATTCTATCAATATTTGCTTTGTATATTTGGGGGCTCTGTTATTTGGTGCACATATATGTATAATTGCTATATCTTCTTGATATAACAATATATATTTCTGATATTAATATAGCCACCCTAATACTTTTGGTTAATATTTGCCTTGAATATCTTTTTCTATTCTTTTACTTTCGACTGACTTGTGTTTCCTGTTGTAAAGTGAGTCTCTTGCAGATACCATATATTTGGATCTTTTTTTTTCTATTCATTCTGCCCATCTCTGCATTTTAATTGAAGAGTTTAATCCATTTACAGTAAATTCCATTTTTCCATTTGCTTTCTACATCTTTTATACCTTTTGCTCCTCATTTCCTCCACTACTTTCTTCTTTTGTGATTAATTAATAGTTTTCAGTGTACCATTTTGGTTCCTTTCTTATTTTCTTTCCTTTTAAAACTTTTTTTGGTAATCTTTTTAGAGATTTTTTTCTGGCATTGCAATTAACATCTTAGCATCTTATATTTATAACAAACTAGTTTTAATTAATACCAACTTAACCTCAATAATATATAAAACATCTGCCCCTATACAGCTCCATCTTTCCCCTTTTTGTGGTTATTGTCACAAATTACATCTTCATATATTGTATGCTTGTTAACATAGGTTTATACTTATTGTTGCATGCATTAAAAAAAATTACTGTAAGATGAGTTTTGTCTCCCCCAAAGGTATGTTGAAGTCTTAATCCCAAGTACCTATGAATATGGCTTTATTTGAAAATAGGTTTCTTGCAGATTTCATGAAATTAGGATGAGGTAAATAGGGTTGGCTCTTATCCAATTTGACTGGTATCTTTGGAGGGGAAAATAACTATGTAAAGACACAGACACACTGGAAATATATCATGTGATGGCAGAGGCAGAGGTTGAAGTGCTGGCAGCTGTAAGCCAGGGAACATCACAGATTGCTGGAAAATCATTAGAAGCCAGGAAGAGCCAAGAAAGAATTCACTCCCACTTGTTTCTTAGGAAACAGCCCTGCTGACACATTTATTTCAGATTTTAATCCTCCAGAATTGTGAACCAATAAATTCCTTTATTTATTCAGTTTGTATATATCAGGCACTGTAAAGATTTGCTTTAATATTCAGTTTCTGCTCTCAACCTGTGTAGGAATTACTATGAATGCATCCAAGCAAAAGGACATTTTTACTGGACATAGATTATGCTCTGTGTTCAAAAGGAGGGTGGGAAAGGATGAACTAAATTTCTAGTGGAGTCAGAGACACCTTGACAGTGGAAAAAGCATTTCAATTGAAAGTGAAGTGGTGAAAAGTGGTTAAATAGGCTGAGAAGCAATGGGAGAGAGTTTTAGATGAGGACTCTTGAGCCAAGACATGAACCTCTGAAATAGCATGGGTTGTTTTAAGAAATATAAGAATTTCAATTGTCTAAGATATGAAATGAGAGGATATATTAGTAATGACTCATCAGTTACAATGGTGAAAACTTGCCTCAATTAAATTTAAGAGGAAATGGAGGAAAACTAAAATTCATATAACTTAAAAGAATATGGTTTCTGGCATATCAACATCCAGGGATCCAAATCACACCATCTGGACTCTCTTTTTGTCTCCAACCCTTGTCTCTTCTTTCTTGTGTGTTGGCGTCATTCTCAGTTGCGTTGACAAAGATGGTAGCCAAAGCTGGTGACTCACATCCATCAGCTTAGCCCTCCTAGAGGATGAGAATTTTTGATGCTATTGTTATTGTCATTGCTGTTTTGCTAACACACTCCTCTGGGTAGAGGGCAGATTGACTCAGGTAGAGTCATTTTCTCTTGCTTGAGGTGCTCTGACTTGCTGAGTTTGATCTTACAGACCTACCTCTGGCAGGACAGGGGTAGTGTCAAACTCCTTCTCAGCAGATTAATATGAACAGAATTATTTGAGGATCATATAAAGGGGAGAACTTCCAAAATAGATTATGAACAGAATAAAAAAGACAGAAACATAATAAAAGAAAACCCAACACCAAACAATTATTCACATCTGAGGAAACAGAAAATGAGTCTGATGATGATGGGTGGTCAGAACCAGAACACGATATTTAAAAAAGAATGCAATTTTGTTTATCCTGTAGAAAAGAAAAGATTTTTGAGCATATTCAGAAAGGACAGTCATGTAATTATTTTTTCATATTAGAAAAAAGAACTCTGAGAATTGTATGGAAGATACATTGGAAATGAGTAAAACGGAGGCCCCTTATTAATAATGTACCTCAAATGCAAAGCTTCTTCCTTATCTAGCTGCATTTCGTAATGTTTTTCATATTCTTCAGAGGCCTTGGTAGATGACACAAAAATAGCGGGCTGTGTTTAAACCAGTTATTCAAATATGATTCAATTGTAAAATATGAATTATGTATATAATTTTATATAATACTGGTTTTGTGCTTTTGAGATACTACATTTTAGAAAAATGCTAATGTATTTTTTTTGAATTGAATATGTATTTCTCTAGAATATTTTTATTTCCTGTACACATTTGTGTGTTTATGATATATAATGACAACTGTACAATTTTGGTATACATGCTTTTCATATAAGCATTGTAAATTGTGAAGAAGCTACTTTAAACAGTCAAAGCATAACTTTCTGAAATAATATGGTTTTAGAAAATGGTAAAATCAACCAGAATAACTGAATATTCATAACAACTCTACATATGCTAATATCATAGATCACTTATTAAATTTAATTTCTTGATTGTTTTTCCTTTCTTTAGTGTGTATTAAACATTAGCTTGCAGTGTTGGCTAATGTTCTTTACATAATAAAGGTTACCCATATTCATGCAGGCTTTCACAAATATTTATATTTATTTTAGATCCATAATCTCATGTGAGTTTTGTGTAAAAACACACCAGGAAAAAAAAAGCCCTTCCAACTCAGACATCTTGCAGCAGAGTATAAATATGAAGACCAGAACTTTGAAATTCCTTTGTAAACAGAAGACTAGTATTACTGAACCACAAAATATGTCAAGAGATTGTGCTTGCTTGTTTACTTTTCTGTTACATATTGTATTGGGCCTTTTCCTAAGTTTGTATTTGCATAGTGTTAGGCGTGCAGGGAAAAGAGTCTGTTTGCATTTCTAACATTCGGTATCTTTGGCATAAATGAAGGTAGGCAGTTTGCCCTCATATTCCCTCAATACATTTTTGTCATGAAAATATCTCCCTAGTGATTCACTAACATGGTGTGCAGAATATATCAGAATATTATTGAGACAAGCTCCATATATCAGTTAAAAGTTTAGGCTCCTAGTTTAATCTACATCTCAAATGGGAATTTTTAAAATGCTGTTTTGAGACTGAGTCATGCACTCCTTCCTCCGACACCCCATCAACCACCCCCGACCATCGATGCGTTTGTTGATACAGACTTTGCACTGACTCAAATATCTATTTCTAACCTTGAAGAATGACATCACTTGGAATCTTAGAGTAGGTAAATAATAGGTTGATTCATTTAAACTAATCTTATAATGTATAGGACAGTCTGAATGCAAACAGAAGAAACAAACAAACAAGTGGCAATATCACGTTCTGAAAACAGAACTGAAGCCAGAACTAAGGATTGTGGTGCAAATCATTTGTGCACTAAATGTAGACAGCACAGATATACAGGCTTCAGAGAACAGTGGGCTTACATTCCAGCTTTGATGCTTATTCATTGGAGGACTTTTGGTCCATTTTTAGTTTATTCTTTTTTTTTAATTTTAGAATATTACGGGGGTACAAACATTTTGGTTATATAAATTGCTTTTGTACCATTTGAGTCAAACTTGTACGTGTGCTCATCCCCCAGATAGTGTGCATTGTACTCCTTAGGTGTCAATTTACCCATCCACTCCTCTCCCACATCTGCTTGATTTCTGATGAATGCTATTTTCATATGTGCACATTAGTGTTGATTGATCCAATTTAATGGTGAGTGCATGTTGTGTTTGTTTTTCCATTCTTGTGTTACTTCACTTAGAAGAATGGGTTCCAGCTCCATCCAGGATAATACAAGAGGTATTAGTTCACCATTTTTTTAATGGCTGAGTAGTACTCCATGGTATACATATACCACATTTTATTAATCCACTCATGTATTAATGGGCACTTGGGTTGTTTCCACATCTTTGCAATTGTGAATTGTACTGCCATAAACATTCCGGTATAGATGTCTTTTTTATAGAATGTCTTTTTTTCCTTTGGGTAAAGACCCAGTTGTGGGATTGCTGGATCAAATGGTAATTCTACCTTTATTTTTTGAGGTATCTCCATACTACTTTCTGGAAAGGTTGTGCTAGTTTACAGTCTCACTAGCAGTGTATGAATATTTCTTCTTTCTGCATCCACACCAGCATTTGTTGTTTGGGGACTTTTTGATAAAAGCTATTTTCACTGGAGTTAAGTTATATCTCATTGTGGTTTTGATTTGCATTTCCCTGATGATTAGAGATGTTGAGCATTTTTTCATATGTTTATTGGCCATCAATCTATCTTCTTTTGAGAAGTTTCTGTACATGTCTTTTGCCCAATTTTTAATGAGGTTGTTTGATTTTTTTCTTCCTGATTTTCCTGAGTTCTATACAGATTCTAGTTATCAGCCCTTTATAGGACATACACCATGCAAATATTTTCTCCCATTCTGTAGGCTGTCTGTTTGCTCTTGTGATAGTTTCCTTCACTGTACAGAAGCTTTTTAATTTGATCAGGTCCCATTTATTTACTTTTATTATTGCTGTGATCACTTTCTGGATGTTCTTCATAAATTCTTTGCTAAGGCCAATGTCTATAAGAGTTTTTCCAACATTTTCTTCTAGAATTCTTATAGTTTCATGCCTTAGGTTTAAGTCTGTTATCCATCGTCAGTTGATTTTTGTGAGTGGTGAGAGGTACAAATAATGTTGCAGTATTTTCTTATTTTTTAAACAGAAATCGTTTTTCAATAAATATTGAAATCTGCCTGTAGTATAGTAGGAATCTCATCTACCTGAACCTCATATTATAATATCTGTTTCATATCTTTGTTTTTACTATTGTATTTAAAATGGCACACATGAAGTGCTTAGCACAATGCATGATATATACTAGAGGAAGGGAACCTGATACACATTAGTAGAATGAATGAATGGATTGAATAGCATTAGCCAAGCATCTTAAAGAGAACTCTAAAATAAAGAGAACTCTTACAACAACTTTCTAAGTATATAAGACAGTCTTTTTAGCTGTCAACACATTCGAATCCTTGGGGTTGTTTAGAAGTTCAAAGAAGAACCAAACAAGTAATATTTATTATTTATTTATCACTCACAATATTTTTATTATGTCTACTTTGATTTCCAAAATATTTGTATGCCTCTGTGTACAAGCGCTATCACGTTAACACTGTTTGGCAATTTTATAAAATTATTTTTTGGTTAGTGTATATAACACTCCAAAAAAGCATGACACAAACTGGTCAATTCCATCATAGGTTAAGGAATTGCACAATTTCTCAAAATAAAATAATCATGCACAGAGAAAATGCAATGATTGTATTTAGTATTAAAAGGAAATATACATAAATATGTGTGTGTGACATATATAGAAAGTTAAAAATAACAATAAAATGAACCCCATGAGCCAACTCTTTGCTAAAGAAGTAAACATATTAGTACTTCAGAAATCCTTGTGGGTCACTTCCTGATCTTGTTCCTACCAGTCTCTCACAACTGTAACACTTTTCTCAATTTGCCATAACTATTTTCTCTTATTTATTTGTAGATTTATCACAGTAGTAGATACCCCTAAATAATATGTATATATTTTAGTTCTGCTTTCTTATGAGTTTATAAAACTGGGCTGCCCTGTGTGGTTTCTTCTCTGATCTGCTCTGTGTCCCCTCAGGATTGTTTTTAGATTTAGCTGGGATGATTTGCGTCATCCTATTTCAATCATTTTCAGTGTTCAAAAGTGGTGATTCTTGAAACTTTTGATTTTAGAACTCCTTTTTCTTATTCCTCAATGGATAGCAAAATTATTTTCCCACCAATTTCAGTTTATCATTGTCCATATGATCCCTGCAGGACAAGGAGTACACTGGCCAGTTCTCACACCCACTCCTTTCCCCACTCTTGCATGCTCCACCCCTCCTTCACCAGCGCATGATATTATAATAACATTTAGAATTATAGATCAAATTTGTTAAGGATATGTGTTTGTTGCTTGCTCTGTTTGTTTTGTTATATCTTTGTGCATGAGAAAACATTAAATTTGCTAAGTTACGTGAAAGCCTCATTTCCATTAACTCTGTTCACCCACGATGTTGCTCACTTTTTACTAAAGCACCATCCCCAAGAGTGTTTATAAATCAGACCTTTGTATGGCAAACCATCTAATGCCTTCAAAGGCTAAAAACTTTTTTTTAACCATTATGTTGCTTTATGTTACTTTATTTTCCATGTCCATACTTTTATATGAAATCATTTTCTTTATTCAGGAATAACTCCCTTTAATATTTCTTTTATTGCACATCTTCCAATTATAGATTATCTCAAATTTTAATAATCTGAAAATAACTTTCTTTCAGATTTTTTGAAGGATATTTTTACTGGATAAAGAATTTGAGATTGATAGTTATTTTCTTCTGTACTTTGATGATCTCTTGTCTAAAAACTTCTTTAACTACTTAATCCAATGATATTTGAGTTGGTTATAAAGCTAGTTTTACAGTTTTTTCACTTAAACTCTTGAAAATACTACTCATTTTCATTTTCCATCAAAATTGCTGATGAAAAGTTTGAGGTTGATCTGATGGAACTTGTTTTCTATCTAAGGAAGATTTCCTTCCTCTGAGGAAGGTTTTAAAAATGCTATTCTTTGTCTTTCATTTGTTTAAAGTTTACAGAATTGTTTCTGGTGTGACTTTTTTTTTTTTTTTGAGTACTCTGAAGATTTTCAATGAGCTAGCAATATTTTTTTCTTATCCTTGAAATGTCTCAGATAATATTCTTTCTTTTAATTTTTTATCTGTCCTTGAGTACTCCTTTCATGTCAATGTTGACAAATTTATTCTATCCTCAGTATTTCTAAACTTCCTCTTGCATTATCTATCTGTTAATGTCTTTCTAACACCTCCAGAAAAGTGTCATAATCTAAACTTTGAGATCATTGATTTACCTTTAAATTTATGATACTTGCACCCAATTTGTTTAGTTATTTATTACTCAACATTAATGGAATAATTAATTAATTAAAACTAGATTAATGTAAAACAATACAGACTCTTAGTTCTCCTTTATAACTACTTATTCTTTTCCTACAAGCTGTCAGCAAAAAGCCTTCCATAATTTCTTCTGAAGTTAACATTCTTTCTCTTATTTGGCCTAATGTTCAAAACGAACTATGTTGATAGATTGATGTTAATTTACAACAAAGTAAAGAAGGGCACTGAGGGAATACACTATGATAGAAGGGCCACACGGTAAGGAGAGTGTGATGCCAGGCGGTTTCTGTTAACTGTTCAGCATAGCCCAGTTTTGGTCTATTCTTTTGCCTGTGCTCCAATGTAAAGGGACTCAATTTTGTCATTCTTAGCATCCAGTCTGGTTGCTTCTACTGCACACATGACCCTACATTTTTAGTATATGCCACTCTGGCAATAATCATCTAACAAAAGTGTCTCAGGGCAGTTTGCTGTCTGATTTATATAAACTGTGAGAAGTAAACAACATGAAAAGCATGAAGTAAACAACAAAAGCAAGAAGTAAACAACCATGAAAAGCAAACAACAGATAATAAAGACTGGGTATACAAATATGTCATTTAGTCATTCAATTATATAAAAACAATATTAATATGGTAATCTGTTAAACAATTGTTAATTATTAATTATTAATAATTTATGTGACACTAACTCTTCAGGTTGCTGGACAGTCCAGACAATGTCCTTGACCTTGAATAACTAACACCCTAGTGGTAGAAGCAGATAATAAGCAAGTGTACAAATAGGCATACTTAGTCATAATTATAGGAGTGATGCATGAACATGACTTCTATCTTCTAAACACGTTATCAGGAGCACAAGTAATTCCAACATTCAGCAATGCCAGGATATTACATAAAAATAGAAATACTATCACTTATTCATAATCAAGCCTCATTTTGATTTTTGTCATTTTTCTGTCATAACTGAGCAGAAAATATTTTATCACCAGGCACATGTACACAGACACATACACAGACACACATGCCAGGGACTTAGATTCTCTTCATTCTGTTTTTCCTCTTTCTTCCACAGAGTTTGGTCCCAAGGGCATGTCCTTTATTCCAGCTTAATGAGGTATAATTGGCAAATAACAATGTATATATTTAAGGTGGACACAGTGATGATTTGATATATGCATATATTATGAAGTGATTACCACAATCAAGTTACACATCCATCATCTCACACACTTACTATTTTTGTGTATATAGTGAGAACATCTTAGATCTACTCTCTTAGCAAATTGCAAGTATATAATACAGTACTATTAACTATAGTAACCATGCTGTACACTAGATCTCCAGGAATTATTCACCTCATGGGCTTGTCCTTATAAACATCTTTTATGGACTCTCTCACAGATTATGCTTCTCAGGAAACCCAAACTGCCAGCGGCCAGGAATTAGGCTCTGGACACAGAAAGGCCCTTGGTAATTGTTTCAGGTTGGATCCAAGTGATGGACCTTTGTAACTTTGATCAGTCTGTCTTTGGATGTGAGCCCCCAAGAAGGAGTATGGCCTTATGCAAGACGTATGGCAGCTGTAGCTAACGGGGTTTTCCTTTCTGGGTCCTGCCCCCTAACTCAGGCATCCTTGACCTTTAGCTCTTGTCCTTTTCCTCCTCTTTCCTCCTGGGTACTCGTGGGCACTGGGACAAAACTGGTCTGTGAGGTGCTGCAGGAGGGAAGGAGGTGAGTGCACAGCAGGATGGGCAGGAAGGTTTGGTTAAAGAGCACTATTTGAACGTCTCTGGAACCCTGTGGAAAACCCTCGGGGTTATGTATTACTACCAAGTGGAGAGGAAGGAAGTACAAGAGAAGTATCACCCAGCCTCATAATGTCTGCCTGGCCCGGTCACAAAATGATTTACAAGTATGTTCACCAGTATGAAGACAGTTTTCTTCCTCACAAAATGATCATGTCCACTTGAATGTAGGAAACATTCTCTTTCTTTCATTATAAAATTAAAGACTGAAGTAAAATAACTAAAAATGGAATTTCAGGCCGGGTGCGGTGGCTCACGCCTGTAATCCTAGCTCTCTGGGAGGCCGAGGCGGGCAGATTGCTCAAGGTCAGGAGTTCAAAACCACCCTGAGCAAGAGCCAGACCCCGTCTCTACTATAAATAGAAAGAAATTAATTGGCCAACTAATATATATGGAAAAAAAAATTAGCCTGGCATGGTGGCGCATGCCTGTAGTCCCAGCTACTTGGGAGGCTGAGGCAGCAGGATTGCTTGAGCCCAGGAGTTTGAGGTTGCTGTGAGCGAGGCTGACGCCAGGGAACTCACTCTAGCCTGGGCAACAAAGCGAGACTATGTCTCAAAAAAAAAAAAATGGAATTTCATATATAAGTAAAAATGAATTTAAGCAAATATTATAAATTTAAATATCAAATCCTTCCCTTTTTTGAAATAGGCAGAACTTCTGAGGATGGCATGGATCACTAGAAGAAAAACAATAAAAAGAAAGCATAAAATATTTAAAACATAGTTAATTGTGTTTTTAGCCTGCCTTCATTTTTAAGGAAATGCTTTTTAAAAAGTTGAGATGAAGTTAATAGGCATTTCTTGAGTCCATAATTCTATAATAGTAAGATGCTGTTTGAAGAGGTGAGGAGGAGTTGAAGATGTAAAGAAGAGAGAACGTCCACCTCCATGGCTTCAGAGCTAGGTGAGTCTAGAGAACATTCTTAATTATTTACTCTCTAATACTGTTACTTATGGGCATCTTTCAAAGAAACCTTGATTTGTTCCATTTTTTTAATACAAAATGGGATGTAAATTTGACAATACAAAGCATGAAAAAAATTCATAATATAATTTGGGATTAAAAGTACTATAAGAGTTCAATGGGATATGAGAAGTGACCAGATAAGCTACATAGACAGGATATTTGTGATGAAGCTGGATGAATAAAATAATTTTAAGAGTTATGGAGAGTAAGGTGGCTTACCTATGTCAAAAAACACAAGAATCTATTCAGGGATCATTATTTTGACTTGATTGGAATAGATGTATATGTTCTTAAAGAGGGACAGATGAGTCTGCAAGGCTAGTTGGGGACCATATTTTAGAAAGTTTTGAAGACAATAAGGGACCCATGATAATTTTGAACCAGGGATTAGTATTCTCAGATCACTACTTTAGAAACATTTATCTAGGATCAAAGTTTGGGGTGAATTTAAGTGGACAGAGATAAGAGGTTGACTGAACTGTGAGGAAAGATAGAATGAGTGTTAGAATGAGCATAAAACTGCAGGCTGGCTCCCCAACTTGTAAATTATGTGAGCCCAGTTGAGTTCCTGAGTTAGTCTGAATCTTAATTTTCTTATGTCTAGAAAACGAAGCAGAATATCTCCTTCACAGAAGTTCATCAAAGCATAGAATAAAGCAAGGTTTGGAAAACACCTGGGTGTACATTCCCAATAATTATTACTTCTATCTGTCTGTGTCTATCAATCCTCTAGGGCTCTGTCTGTTACAGTAGTCTAAGAGTAACAAAGGTGTGCTATAGAGTTGTCAGCTGTGAGGATAAAGAGGAGAATAAAAGAGCATTTAAATAGTCTACATTCATGATTTTAACACCAACAGGAAATGATGAATTGAAATGAATGGCAATGTCAAATCATGACAAATCATTCTGAAACTTTTTTTCCACTGAAAATGATTAGTGAAATGGAGAAACTATGATAATTTCATAATTGATGGATTAAAACTCTTTAATGTTTTATGTGTTTTTAACTTGTCATTTCCTAATGATGGGAAATTTGTGGCCAAAAATCACAGCATATGGGGTCTAATGGCCTGAACTGATGCTAACTCAGGGCTCAAAATGAATTTCGAGAAGCGTAGGGAAATTTGGTGATTCTGACAACAAGAAGCATTTTGAGGACATTTTGGCCATGCATCAAATGGCTAATCTGAATTCAAGGAGTCATTACCAGGGGAATTATGATTGTTTCTTTGCAAACAAGATTGGTTTTTGTTTATGAAATGTATCAAGTTTAAAGTATTACAGAGAAGAGTTGGTTTTTAAGCTGTCTTATTTCATTTGTCAGTGTTTTCACACAATATAAAACAAATTATCTCCTCTACTTCTTCCTTGAGCTATTCCCAAAGGCTTATGAAAGGAGACAGAAGAAAGTAATAAAAGAAAAAGCAGTGTCACTTAGAAACCACATAGTAGAACTACGTAAGAATAAAAATAATGTAGATATATATATACATTTTATATAATATATAATACACATATATGCAAACACATATGAATATGTATATGTACATTGCTGCACAAGAATATAGCAAAATGCTATTGAGTCCATACTTAGAACTGACAACATACCTAGAAGACCAATGGGACCAGTGGTGCCAAAGCCATAGAAGGATAAAAAAATAACAGCTTCCTAGAAAGCTTCCTTTCTTTCTTGGCCCAAACAATGTTTTATGTAAATTTAAAAATAATATATGTTCAGTTTTAAAAATTTTAAAAAATAAATTGAACCAACAAAAACCCCCCAATAATTACCCAAAGGCAGTCACTGAGAAGAATTGTGATGTACATCTGTTTTCCTTGAGTACACATACAGAGTCATCATAAGATAATAGCATATGATCTCTCTATATATCTATACATATGTATTTGTATATACAGATATAAATATTAACATATATGTTTATATATACCTAATTCTACCTTTATGATTTGACATCATATCACAGTGTAACCATATATGAATATCTGTTTTATAAAAATGTTTTATAGTGGCTTCATAATATTCTATTGAGTGATTACATCAACTATTTTCTGGTACTTAGACGTGAAGATTGCTTCCAAATTTTAACTATTACAACCAATAAATATATAATCATATTGTGGAAAAAGACAAAAAACTCAGACTTTTAAATGTATGTGCCAAAAGTGGTCTTTTTAAACAATAGAAAACAAGAAAGATTTAGCTCTCTTATGCTTATTCTAGGCCTTGGATTAGAAAGGGAAACAGAATATGTGGCCAGTGCTTCTTCTTCTAGCAGTCAACAGGTAAAGGAAATATGTTCAAAGAGAAGAATGAGTTAGTCCAGATTATTGCAAAGCAACTTCGGAGTGACTTCTCAATAACAGTATTACTTAATGTTAATTGAGCATTCACTATATGCCAGGCAGTATTGTAAGCACTTTATATAAAAGTGTATTTCATCCTCACAATAACCCTCTGAGGTAAGAATTACAGCCTTATTTTATAGGTGAGGAAAATGAGGCACAAAAATATTACATAACTACCCCATGTCACTCAGCTAAGAAGAGGAAGGGTCGGGAACTGGGCCAGTTTGCCTGAGAATTGTATCACGTGAAGTACCTACCCCCGACCTGGCAAAGCTATTTAATATTGACTGTGCTTCAACATATTGGTCATGAATCACATCATCAGGATTCTTATTAATATTTGCAATCCTGGAAGCTAAAGGAAGTGGAACAATATTTATGGATTATTCCATACATAACTGTCCTCTGAGATTATTTACACACCCAAGACAGCAAATATGCATCAGGGCAAAAGAAGGGATTACCCCAATGTGCAAGTGCCTCATCCAGTGTATACCATCCAGGGTGCCATTCTGAAGAAATGGACCAAGAAAATTCTCTGAGCAAAAGGAAATGGCATCAGAGCAAACTTGAAAGACAAATCAGACATGTGGAAGAACAACAGCAACAACAAAAACGTATCCAATGAATTTTATGTTCTTCAATTTAAACTAATAGAGTTTTGCTCCTAGCCATAATGGAGGGACAAGGACAAGACATAGCCTACTGTCATAAAAAAGTAGAAAAATGGGGAGAATACATACAACAACTATTTCAGACAAAATGATCAGCAGCCTCAGACTGCGATGTTGGGGAAAGCACAACAATGAAGTGAGTCCTGGGATGGTAATCCAGTTTTTTGCCTGAGGGAATTTTTAAGTCATGAGCATAAAGAAGGGAGTGCAGACAGAGCCCAACATTCTCACTGGAGGAGACTGGGAGAGAAAAGTAGAAAGGCTGACATGCTGAGGGGCTGGACATTGTGGGACAGAGTCCCAGGAAGAAGGAGTGTCTCTGTGACAGAGCACTGCAGTTCTGTGTACAAATGCTCTTGCAATATTGCTGAGCACTAGGCCAGCCGGCATAGAGTAGACCTCTGAAATGCTGAGAAAGAAATGCTCAAGGAATGGTAGGCTGAATGCTTCTCAAGGCTCACACAAGGTGAAAAGATGCTCAGATTATGACCCGACCAACTGGCAAATCCTCGATGGGTTTTAGCAGAACCCCAGAACAGTTGTGCCTTGCGGAAGAGCAGGACTTTTTCTGGAGTCAGGACACCAGGAAAGCATGAAAATAGACTGCATAGAGAACAGAGAAGTTTTTCCGTAGGAATTTTTCACAGTAAAAAATTTTTAAAAATATTCTCTCTGGTGTTTTATACAATTTTGAGAAAAATAATTAAAATTACTTTTAGAAATTAAAAACAAGCATATAAAATCATACCTAATTTATAAATTGATATTTGCATATTGGGTTCATGCTAAAAACTTTTACTGGAAGGATGTACAATCTGCAAAGTTTGTAGACCAGCTGTTCATAATGCAGAAGAGTCTAAAGGTGCAAAGTGATTGGGCCATTTAAAGAAATTAAATGAATAGGGCTTCTTTTCCCCAGTGTATGTTGTTGTCTCCTTTGTCAAAGATCAGTAGGCTGTAAGTAGATGGTTTTATATCTGGGTTTTCTATTTTTGTTCCATCGCTCTATGTCTCTATTTTTGTACCAATAAAATGCTGTTTTGGTTACTATAGCCTTATAGTGTAGTTTGAAATCTGGTAATGTGATACCTCCAGGTTTGGAATTTTTGTTTTTGTTTTTTGTTTTGCTTAAGATTGCTTTGGCTATTTGGACTCTTCTCTAGCTCCAAATGAAGCATAGAATTATTTTTTCTAGATTTGTGAAATATACCATTGATATTTTAATGGGAATTGAATTGAATCTGTGAATCATTTGGGAAGTATGGATATTTTAACAATGTTAATTCTACCGATTTATGAGCATATGTTTTCCACTTGTTTGTGTCACTTACAATTTCTTTCTTCAGTGTTTCATAGTTCTCCTTGTAGAGATCTTTAACCTCCTCAGTTAAGTGTATTCCTAGGTATTTTATTTTCTTTGTGGCTATTGTGAATGGCATTGAGTCCTTGATTTGGCTCTCAGTTTGGCTGTTATTGGTATATAGAAATGCTACTGAGTATGTACACTGATTTTGTAACCTCAAATTTTGCTGAATTTATTTATCAATTCCAAGAGTCTCTTGGTAGAGTCTTTGGAGTTTTCTAGATATAAGATCATATTGTCAGCAAAAAGTGACACTTTGACCTCCATTTTCCTCTTTATTTCTTTTTGTTGCCTGATTGCTCTGCCTAAGACTCCCAGCACTATGTTGAATAGAAGTGTATAGTGGGTACTCTTGTCTTGTTCCACTTCTTAGTGGAATGCTTTCTACTTTTCCCCATGATGTAGGCTGTGGGTTTATCATATATGGCTTTCAAGAAGTCCTATTCAATAATGGATAGCTACATGCAAAAGAATGAAACAGGACCCCTATCTCTCAGCACTTACAAAAATGGATTCAATCTGGATAAAAGACTTAAGTGTAAGGCATGAAAACATAAGCATTCTAGAAGGAAATGTAGAGAAAACTCCTCTGGATGTCAGTCTATGCAAAGGATTAATGACCAAGACCCCAGTGGCAATTACAGCAACAGCAAAAATAAATGGGACCTGATTAAATAAAGAGCTTCTGCACAGTTAAGGAAATAATCAACAGAATGAATAGAAAACCTGCAAAATGAGAGAAAATATTTGCAAACTACATATCCAATAAATCAAATATCCAGAATCTACAAAGAACTCAAGCAAATCAGCAAGGAAAAAATGCATTAAACAGTGGGCAAAAGACTTGAACAGAAGTTTTTCAAAAGGAGATAAACAAATCGCCAATAATCACATGAAATACTGTTCAACGTCATTCATCATTAAGGAAATGCAAATTAAAACCATAATGAGATATCGCCTTACTTCTGTTAGAATGACTTTCATTAAAAAGTCCCAAAACAATAGATGCTGGAGTGGATGCAGAGAGAAAGTAATGCTTCTACACTGTTAGTGGGACTCCAAATTAGTACAATCCCTGTGGAAAATAGTATGGAGATTTCTCAAAGAACTAAAAATAGAATTACCATTCAATCCAGCAATCTCACTACTAGGTACCTAGCCAAAGAAAAAGAAGTCATTTTATCAAAAAGACATCTGCACTCAAATGTTTATTGAAGCACAATTCACAATTGCAAAGATCTGAAATTCAGCCTATGTGCCTATCAATTCATGAGTGAATTAACAAAATGTGGTATATGTATAGCAAGGAGTACTACTCAGCCATAAAGAAGGATGAATTAATGCCTTTTGCAGCAATTTGGAAGGAATTGGAGACCATTATCCTAAGGAAGTATCTCAAGCATGGAAAAACAAATACTACAGGGACTCTCTAATAAATTGGAACTAATCGAAGAGCACACAAGTGCATATAGGGAAGTAAAAGTCATTGGAAATCAAGCAAGAAGAGGGAGGGGAAAGAAAGGGAGGGGCAAGAATGCACCTAACAGGTACAATCAACACTATTCAGGTAAATGGCATATTTATAGCCCTGACTCAAGCCATATAACAAAAACATTTGTACTTCCTTAATATTTGGGGAAAAAAAACATATATATACATATAGAGAAGTAAAAAATAATAAAGAAATTAGATTTATCTATTTAATAGATTGCTATAAAGCATTGAATTAGCCATTTAATGATATGGAAAATTCCTATATCTCATAGTAAGTGAAAAAAGCCCAAGAAAGAATATGTAAACATAATATAAATATTTAATATATATTTTTGTTTTTGTATGAGAAAAAAATGAAAGGCTATATCATACAATAAATACAATGGTAATTCTGTATAACTAGCCATCTATCTATCTGCTATTAATATATGTATTTTATGCTTTCTTCTTTTGACATTATTTTTCTATATTTGTTAGGTAGACAGGATCTCCGGCTCTCCTCAGGACAAGGGTGCCTGGCTTTGGTGCTGTTTCAAGCACTTGCTACACCAGGCAAGAAGGATAAGGGCGGGCACTCCATTTTTGTGTTGCCCCACCCTTAATCCTATCCCCAGGAACTGCTATACCTGGGGAAGGAGGGAATGCTTATCAATCTAGGAATTCCCTAGCCCAGGCGAGATAGGATTTAGAAAGTGACCTAGAGTAACCTAAGGGTAATTAATAGGCCATTAGCTTGAATCTGCATTGTGGTTCACCACCCGCAACCCCACCCCCAGGTGGTCTTTCTTAGAGGGAGCTTGCATATACACAGATGGCATTTTGAGGACACCTGTTGATCATTTGATAATATCCTACACCTCCCAAGAACCCTCCCCCAGACTGGGCTAGTAAAAGGAAACAATTCGAGAAGTCAGTAGAAAGTGAGTAGGTCTATCAGTCTGTCTCTGTCCACTCGCAGAAACAGTCCTGTTTTATTCTATAATAAAGAGCTGCTCTTGTGGAACTGTTCCCTGCCTGAAGTTACTCCGTGGTATTGGCCTTGCTGTTGACTTTTCAAAGAGAGGAGTCAGAGCACTGGAATAATAGTCTGGACTTGACTCTATGGTGTGGCTGGTCATTATTCCGCCAAGACCACACTAAGAACTCAAGGCAGACTCCCACCCCGGCATCTTTGGTGCCAAAACCCAGGGTTCTGACATATTTTTTGTAAGTACGTGAATTACTTTTGTTACTAAAATTATAAAAGTATTTAAAAGGTTATGTCGTATTCAGATTATGACACATCCCTTAGAATATCTATATTGAATGAATCAGTGAATGAATAAATGCATAAAAATTATGAAAAAATATTTCTCATAAATACATTACTTTTCTTCTAATTATGCAATGCTTTACTAAGTATTCTAAAGTAATACTTGAAAAATCTTGATAGTCATCTTTTGTTCTTCACTTAGATATGTAGAAAAATATATATCATTTGTGCTTGTGCTCAGCTCTTTATCCTTGAATTTATATGTATAAAATTTTGGAGCCTTTGATGCTTCTCTGGTGCTTCATAAGATTAAATGCCTGAGTAGTAATTAATAATTGAGAATCAAATTTTGATTCTGAGCATGTTCTTAGTATTTATAATGCTCTACCTCCTGTTCCAGTTTTCATGACATGATTTTTATAAAGTTGAGCTGAAGTGTGAGGGGCGCCACACCTCAATAACCTAGCAGAAGGTCAGGGTCTGGAGATAGGCAAGAAGGAAGGGCAAACAAGCTCCAGAAGCTCCACATTTGTCGGAGACAATGAATGAGAGGGAGATGAAAGTGTAAACCAGGAATGGAGGGAAACTTCAACCGTAGGAAGAAAGCTTCAGTCAGCAAAAGAAGCAAAATTAAATTATGCCAACCACACTGTCACTTGTTTTCATTCTGTGCTACCATGTTTCATGATGTCAAAATTCAGTGAAGCTCCACTTAAGACCTCCAGTTCCCTTGTCTACTTGAGAACTGATTAGAGAAATGTCCACAAAAGCATACACATGCTGGGGTACCAGCAAAATTTGTAACGTAGAAAAAATAATCTGGTAGGCAGAAGGCTTTATAACTAAAATAATTTAATGTTGCTACATAATTACTATTTAGTGACATCAATTATTAATTCTGAATTTATTTAAAAGATATCTCTGGTATTGGTTTCTGACTTTACATAATTAATTGATGTAAGTCAAAGAAAAGTAAAATTAGGGGATATATATCAAAGTTTTAATTATAAAGTTGACTGATAGAAACAAATTTCAGATCTTTCAAATGATCAGAAAAAAACCCTGTGCTGAAACACACAAACAACAACACAGACAATAAGTTAAAAAACAGTTAAAAAAATTACAACAAAAATATAACAAAATACTATTGCAAAACCAAGAACAACCACATATACCACATCAAGAGACTTCAATTACTTCAACTTATCTAGTAAATGAATAATACTCCCAGATGGAATTAACACTATAAAATACAACTGTATATTGTATGTAAATCATTAAAACAAAGTGACTCAGAATAGTCAGATGGGCAAAGCATGCCATACACAAATTGAAATCAAGAGTCATAATACTAATCAGTGTTAAAGTTAGAGTTATTAAATAATACAGGACACAAAGAAAGGCAGTTTACATTGATTAAATGTGCAGTCCACAACCAAAATCTAATAGTTATGAATATCTAGGTATATAATAAAATATCATAAACAGTCATAAAACAAAGCAAGGAATGCAAGCATAAATAGAAACAATGTAGTCAGCAAGTTGATTCATATCTTGCTTGTGGCATCAGATGTGGACAAAATAATGATAAATAAGACCTGGATAATTTGATGAGTAAAGATATCTACCCAATGTAATGAATTCCATACTATGAAAACAGAATGTGCCTTTTTGTTAAGTGAACAGAGGCCCAACCACAAGTCCAAGGATTGCTACAACTTGTCTAAGGCATTTTACACATTACTCTTCTAGCTGTTTGGAATATTGTCCCCTGTCCTGTTCTCAGACACTACATTCAAGAATTGATTCAGGCCAGATTGAACAACCCATGTCTGTAGGTGATGAATGAGGACTTCTTTATGTCTGAGGTCACTGTTTCCCTGCAGTGATAAATTGCACAGCATACCTCAGAGATTGATGAAGCACACCTGGCCCAGGTGAGATGTTCTCTGGCATGGATTCAGATTTGACTACTTGCAGGATTTATAAAGCTAATATATACCAAACTGGATCTAGGGAGAAATTCTTACACTTTAAGGAGTTCTAACATGACCTTTGTTCACTCAAATGTCATCATCTGTAGCTTTGCTTTCTCTGGTAAATATTGTTGATTTTTTTTCTACCTACCGGTATTATGCTTATACAGTTATATCCTTTAGATAATTAAACAGTGGTTGATTTAGCCTTATAGAGGCTTTATATATTATATTCAGCAATCCTTACCTATATTGACTGTTGTAGGCAGAGTGGTCATTCATCCTGAAATAGCTACAAAAATTGACAAAGAAATACTCAAACTCATAATAGAAGGAAATGTATTATTTTTAATCAAAATATAACAATAAATGAAGAAACTATAAAATAAAATATCCTACTGTGTAAAAATTAAACATTCTCTTTAAATGACTTCTGGTTAAAGCTGGAGGGAGGAAGAGTAGTGGCAGTGAGGAAAAAACTGTATTGCACAATATCACCAAGATAATTTTAATAAAATATTATATTACATTAGAGCCAAAACCGCACTCAAGAAAACACTTATAGCCGTAAGTGCATTCTCAATTAAGAAGAAATAATTACCCAAACTTCCAACTCAAAGAATTAGAAAAATAACAATAAAATAAAACGAAAAGAGAAAAAAATAAAATTAAACAGAGCAAAAGGTCAGAATCAATTAAAAATAAAGGCAGAAATTGATAAAATTGTCAAAAGAAATACATTCAAGAGCTTGATTTTTTAAGAAAAAATAAGATACAACAAAGTCTACAGATCATTAGCTAACCTTGTCAAAGAACAAAAAGCAGTGGGGAGGAAATCTCTAGAGAGATCTCCTCTTTAGAGTAGCTGGCTAAAGCCACTTCCTAAACACTGTGCTGAAGACTCTAGCTGGAGAACCAGGTAGCCCATTTCCTCTTAGTTTGATGAAGCCTGGCCATCTCCCAAAGCTGACATTACTCACCTGAGTTCTTGCTGGTTCCACAATCATCTCTGTTACCTCTACTCCCTCTTTCCATCTTCTGGCCAGGCCATCAGTGGCCATCAATGGCACAGCTTTGCCTGTGACATCACCCTTCCCTTCAACAATCAGAACCCACAAGAAAACCTTACCCCTACTACCTACCTCATAACGACACCCAACATCTTCTGGGATCTATCTACATCATGCAAGAAAATTGGATGACTTGGGAAAAGTAACACTTAGCCTAACAGAAGAAACAATTAATTATATTGCATGATCTCATTTATTTCACTTTGGGAATCATCTAAGTTGGTGTGGGGTGAAGAAAAGCATATCTGGAATGCTCTAGATTCTCCTGTCCTCCTCCCCTTCTAGTGAGGCTCTGCCTCAGCATGTCCAAGTGGATTCAATGGAAGAACACCTTCAGAAACTTTTATTTTCAAAGGAAGTTATAGTCTGAGCAGAAAGTACCCATTGCTACACAGTAGACTGCATGCCCTCTGCCATCCTTTCTCTATAATCAGAGTGAAATGGAGCGTTGGATCTTTCTATTGGCATATTTCCTTGGTGTGATAAGCTCTGCCCAACACAAGCTGCTTCCCTGCAGAATGACAAGAGAACACGGAAACATTGCACTTGGCTATTCTTCTGCCTTTATGTTTCCTCAGTAGCCCTTGTTCTATAGTTAGTGCCCAGCACACCTGGTGCTATGTGTCTGTGCCACCATTGCACAATGAAGGAAAGACCATACACCTTTTTACTCATGCCAAGAGGTGCTATGTTAAACAATATCACAACATACCCCTGTCTTGCTGTAATCTAGGGCAAAACCACAGAGCAAATACCTTGCGGTGTGCTGGAGCTCGCTCCTGTCTACATGGGAGAGATGACTACCAAAGTTTTTAAACACAGTTTTTATTACAAATTAAATTATATAAAGTTTAATTCTATTAAAACAAAAATAAATACTCAAGACTCCTCACTTCCTGATCATTTTACTATTTTCGATGCTCTTGAGATTATTTACATCTATTGTATCTATATGATGTGCTAGTACATCATGTTGTACCATTGCACACTTATTCCCAACTCTGCATTCAATTATGTTGTGTTGATATCTTGAATTTGGTCATAGTAGGAGTATTTACACCATGGAAATTGGCAAACAATACAAATGTTGGCTTTATTTTTTTCTCCTGGAGGGCTGATTGTCAAGCATGTGACAATATGTCACTGCTATACCTCTCCCCAAATGCAGACTGTTATTTGTGATAACTAGGGGCCAGTTGGCCAAGAACACGGTAACATCAACATGGTCATCAGACTCTAAATTCCCAGGAAACCCTTTTTCTTCACAGGAAATATTCTAATCTGCCACTTACCTGTTTTTATAAGATCTGTAATTAGTTACATACATAATCAAGGTTTATGATAAAAAATACAATAATTTCAGTATGACTTTGTAGACCTTAACTTATGTGTCAACACATTTATCTTTCCAAATGTGCTTAGTTTAATTCAATCTGGTATTAACTCCCTCTGCAAATACCCTTGGACAGAAGAATTCTGCAACCAATGCTGGGGGGAAAGAGGAAAATGGACAGGTTGAGATGTTTTGCCAGAAATAATACATTCAAGAAAAACTCTATTCTTACAATTCCTTTCATGCCAAGATTTCTAAAGTTGTTTGAAGTTAACCGTTATTTGGTTTCTATATTTTTTGATTCTTCAATAAAAATCTTAATTTATTCTTTTATCCAACACACACTTAAAAAGAACAATGGGAGTTCAAACACGAATAAGGCACGGTTTGTGCCCTCAAGGGAATCATAATCCAGTTGTAAGAGAAAGCCACATAAACAGGAAATAGCCAACAGCAAAGTGAGTGCAATGAGATAAATGGAGGACGATTTGTGGGAGCACATGTGGATAAATGTGTCAAGGATATAAACTTGCTGTGGCCTGCCTTCCTGCCTTTCTTCCTTCTTTCCTTCTTCTCCTTTTGTTCTTTCCTTCTTTTTCTCTCTTTCTGGTGCACCCGCAGTGCTCCTGCAGGGTGAATCCATCTTTTGAAATGTATGGTGAGATCCCTCATCCCTCAGTTTCTTCATGCGGCACTGTGAAAACAAAACCAATTTTAGCATCAAAGGATATTTTCAAGTATTTTTCCTCACTAGGCAAGCTGTAAGAATCTTCAGCTGTTTTGTTGCCATGGTGAGTGGAGTTGAAGCGATATTTCTAGTCAGAGGAAAATCTATAAAATGAATGCTGATATGAAATAAGCTTACCGTCCTCATCCTTCCGCGCAGGGCGTTCGAACGTCGGGCCCTGCCTCCCTCCGCGCCAGCAGAGAAGCACGGCGGCGGCGCGCGAAGCCGCCATGGGGGTGAGGGTTGCCCATTTCTTCCTTTTTGCAAATTCAGTTTCGAAGACCTCTAAAGTCATACATTGTACCTTATTTTGAGAATGGGCTTAAATGTGATTGTGGTGGAAATATAAATTTTTTTTTCCCCTTGGGGACAGAGGAACTAGATTTGAATCGGTTCTTCAGGAATTACTGCCTCCTATGTAAACCAGCATATTCCAAAAATTTTTCAAGGGCTTTTAACTACAAAAAGATAAAAAATAAAATAAGAAAATGGGAAAACAAATGATATTTATTCTTGTAGAATTATTTTAGGAGTAAATAATATAATGTTTCCTAAAAGACTGTGTAAGGCAGGTATTTAATTTTAGTACCATCATGTGACAACACAACATACAAAATAGTGTATAACTGATCACAACACCTAACATGATAAACATTGAATTCAACCAGTCAGCTATTTCAAATAACCCATTCTGTGCCTTCCTTTACACAGGTTGTGAGATGGAGTGGTTCTTTTGTGAGCCTCTATTGATATAAGATATTCTCCCTATAGGAAATGGGTTTCAAAGGACTAGTACTTCAGATAACTGTGCTGTTGTTCCAACATAAAGTCTAGCAAAGAAACGAATGAGCAAATAAATATGATAAATAGAATAATGTTTAATCTATAAAAGTGATGTAATAGGAGGACCGTCCTCCTGGACCCTTTGGTTGGGGAGGAGCCAGGACAGCCTACTGTCCAGGGCAGAGCTGGATACAGAGATGGGATGAGGTACAGACTGTTCAAGGGCATGGTCTTGGTCTTGGGTCCTTAAGAAGATAAAATCTCACTCTGCTTCCTGGCTTCATCTCAGTAAGCAGAAAGATCTCAGAGTAGGGGACAGAACACACTGCTCTTGGAAAAGCTACACACACAGCCCTGAGGCACCAGGTTTGGGTAGATTTCCATGATGTGAGGAGTGGCAGAACTGTCTTTAAAGGAGTCCTTGAGTAATGAGGGTTCTAGAAGGTGACATAAGGGAGTTACAACAGGCAGGCCATACCCCATAATAGGTAACATTGTATCTCTGGTTATGTGACCTTAGGGTACAGTAAGGTTTCCCTAAAATGAAAGAGCTTGGATCTCCCACCAGCTCAGTGGTATGGTCTTAGAGTAGAATTTAATGAGATTTAAAGAATTTTTAAAAACAAAATCCAATCATTCTTGTTCATTTGTCTTAATCTTCACAAATTAATTTTTACTATATTAGAAATTTAGATATGGAAATGGGGGAAACTAAAAGTATGTTACCTCTATTTTGAAAATTTACTTAGAGAGGAAGAGCTAGAGGTGGTACTGGTAATAAAGAAAAGGGATTTGATCATGAAGACAGATGTCTTTTGAAGGCCTGCTATTTCATGTTTTTTGTTTGTTTGTTTGTTTGTTTGTTTGTTTCACAGTTACAAAACTAATCACCAGAACAACACATCCCATATTCTTCTAGCTCAAGCCCACAGATGCACCCATTTCACCTGTTGATTTTTCTTCTCATCTAGCCGAGAAAATAACATCAAATTGAAAAGAAGCTTCTTTTCTCCCATTACCAAATTCCCACCCTAACGACATCATGTCCATGTACTCTACCTTCCCTCCTGTAGTAAGGAACAAACCTACTAAGCGGCAAGCTAATTACCACCTCTCCATTTGCACGAAACCTCATTTACTCTTACCCACAATGATTTTGTCTTTCCAGTTGTTTCTTATCCTCAAATTCCAGACTATGTATGTGACTTCTGAGGCTCAATCCTAAGAAACCTTTCAGTTTCCCTCTTTATCGCCTTGATAAGTAATGGGGAGAGTAGCCGGCGACAAAAACGGCCAGCTGTATGAGACAGCCGTGCTGTGAGGAAGCCTAATCCAGACACAAAGAGAGCAAGAACCATGCCAGCCAGTGCCCAGCTCCTGGCCACGGCCCCCTCCACCTAACGTGGACAATCTGAGCCATGCCAGCCAGTGCCCAGCTCCTGGCCACGGCCCCCTCCACCTAACGTGGACAATCTGGCTCCAGCATTTGCCAGGGCGAAAGAATCAAAGTCCAGACAAAGCCCAGCCAAGCTCCCTGGCCAACTCCAACCATTAAAGCCATGCCAACTAAGCTGCACACATGGCACACAAATTGTCCCTGCTGTGTTCAAACCGAATTTCTGGCTCATAGAATCATGAGCATTTTTAAAAAAATGTTTTATGCCACTAATTTTGGGTAGTTTGTTAGGCAGACATAGAGAGCTAAAATATTCTCTGGCTTAATCTCAGTCACTGAAACTACTATTGTCAAGATTACCAACAACTTCCATGTGGTCAAAATCTGTATTTCCTTCATTTTGTTCACTTTGGTCATTTCCTGAAATTCTCTTCATTTAGCTTCTAAGACACTCTTCTAGTTTTCCTCCTGACTTACTGGTGGCTTTTCACTGATAACTGTGCTGCATGCTGTTCTCCCTTTCCCAGTCCTCCCCTCTCTCCTCAGCCCCCCAATCTTCATAGGTTGGTGTGAGTGTGTGTTGTTGCCTCCAGATTCAGTGCTTGAATTTCTTCTTATCTCTACCTTTACTTATTTTTAAGTGCTCTCATCTGGATTTAGGGTGTTAATTACAGTCTATCCCCATTATCTGTGGATTCTGTATTTGCAAGTTCACCTAAAACTTATTTGTAACCATAGAATCAATCCTCCCAGGTGGCATCTTTGTGGTCTTTGGACATGCACAGAGGGACTAAAAGTTTGAGTTGCCACACCACCCCTAACTGAGAGCGAACAAGTTGCACCACTTTCTTGTTGCAGCTCCCATGCTGGGAAGTCCAGAAGATGGAGCCGCTAGGAGCAGCGCAGTGAAGGAAGCTCTGGCTCTGGGGTTTGAATCCCAATTCTGACATCTGGGATCTGCCTCAGGGAAGTCACTTAACACTTTTGAGCCTTGTTTTCATTTTATTTTTGGGAAATAAAGAAAATAGAGCCTACTAGCATGAGTTCTTTTCAGGGTTTAATATTGTAATCTATTATATGACAGCTATATGAATTATTATCTACATTAAAATAAAAAATATTCTACCCAAAACTATTAGAATTAGTAAGTTAGATTAGCAAGATTATAGGATACAAAGTCAAGATGCAAAAATAAGTTGTATTTCTATATACCCTAACTGTACAATTTATGTATACCATGGAGTACTATTGAGCTATAAGAAACAATGTTGATATAGCACCTCTTGTATTTTCCTGGAACCCATTCTATTATTAAGTGAAGTATCCCCAGAATGGAAAAATAAGCACCACACGTACTCACCAGCAAACTGGTATTAACTGATCAACACCTAAGTGGACATATAGGAATAACATTTATCGAGTGTGAGGCTGATGGGAGGGGGGAGGAGGGGATGGGTATATCCATACATAATGAGTGAAATGTGCACCATCTGGGGGATGGACACGCTTAAAGCTCTGACTCGGGGCATGGGGAGGGGCAAGGGCAACACACATAACCTAAACATTTGTACCCCTATAATATGCTGAAATAAAAAAATAATAATACATTTTAAAAAAGGAAAATTGCATTTTAAATGATTTTATTTCCCATACCATAGTTCATTTTAAAACAGAAATAAATGTAACAGCCTGCCAAATATCATTGAGAGAAATTGAAAACTTAAATAGCTATAATATGTTTGTGAACTAGAAGGCCTAATAATAATAAATCCATTATCCCCAAGTTACTCTTTAGATCAGCAAAATCTCAATCAAAATCCTAGCAATTGACAATCTGATTCTAAAAATATGTGGATGGGAGGCTGAGGCGAAGAGATCATTTGAGCTTGGGAGTTCAAGACCAGTCTGAGCAAGAGTGAGACTCTGTCTCTACTAAAAAAATAGAAATAAATTAGCTGGACAACTAAAATATAAATATAATTAGTTGGGCATGGTGGCACATTCTTGTAGTCCCAGCTACTCAGGAAGCTGAAGCAGGAGGATCACTTGAGCCCAGGAGTTTGAGGTTACTGTGAGCTAGGCTGACGCCACGGCACTCTAGCCCAGGCAACAGAGTGCGACTCTGTGTCAAAAATAAATAAATAAATAAAAATTAAAATATGTGGAAAGGTGAAGAAGTAAAAAAGTCAAATATATTTAAAAGAATAACTTTAGAGAATCTACACTACCTGACTTCAAAACTTACTATGAAGCTATAGTATACAAGACAGTGTGATATTGGTGTAAATTTATAGATAATTGGCAAAAACTGAAGAATCCAGAATTAGACTTAATAGTCAGTTGATATTCAACAATAGTATCAACATAATTTCATGAGAAAAAGACAGTCATTCAAACAAGTAGCCTTGCAACAAGTGGACATTCATATGGAGGAAAAAACTAACCTTCACTTCTACCTCATATATAAAATTCATTTGACACATATTAGAAATATAAACATAAAATTTCTAGAAAAAAATAGCAGAAAATCTTTATATTCTCAAGGTTTTCAAAAATCTCTTAGAAACAAAATTCTACTAATTTAAAAGGAAAAACATAAATGAACTGGACTTCCTCAAAATTTAAAACTTTTGCCCTTCAAAAGACACTATTAAGAAAATGAAAATTCCAGTTACAGACTACAGGAAAAGATTTGCAATACATTCATTTGGTAAAGAATTTATATTCAGAATATATAACCATCTCATACAACTCAATATTAAGAAGATAAAATCTACACAAAAGCAATGAGCAAAAGTCTTTTTGGACACTATACAAAAAAGATATGGGACTACTCAATAAGCACAAGAACAGGTGTTCAAATGCATCAGTATTAGGGAAATGCAAAATGGAACCATAATGACATAGTGCTATCTCACAACCACTAGAATGATACAATTAAAGGAATATTGGGCTGGGTGTGGTGGCTCATGCCTGTAATCTTAGCACTCTGGGAGGCTGAGGTGGGAGGATTGCTTGAGTTCAGGAGTCTGAGATCAGTCTGAGCAAGAGCTAGATCCTGTCTCTACCAAAAATAGAAAAATTAGCCCTGCGTGGTGGCATGGGCCTGTGGTCCCAGCTACCTGGGAGGCTGAAGCAGGAGGATGGCTTGACCCCAGGAATTTGAGGTTGCAATAAGCATGGTGACCCCACTTCACTCTACCCATGGTGACAGAGCAAGACTGTCTCAAAGAAAAAAAATTGGCCAGAACATGAAGCAACTAGACTCTTATATTTTGCTAATAGTATTATAGTATAAAATGGTACCAGAACTTTGGTGAATTTAAACTGTAGTTTCTTTAAAGTTAAGCATATACTTATCATAGGACCCAGAAATTCCTTTCCCAAGTATTTTTCCAAAGGAAATAACAGTATACTTCCACAAGACTTATACACACATGATCTCTTTATTCTTTTTATTCAGGATAGTCCTAAATAAAAATAATCCCAATATCCTTCCATAAGTGGAATATACAAATTATGGTGTGTTTTTAAAATGAAATACTCCTCATCAATAATGTAATGAAATGCTGATTTATTGATCAATCTCAAAAAGATCACGTGAAAGAAGCTAGACAAAAGATGACATCATGATTCCATTGATATGAAGTTCCAGGGTATGGAAAATAGTGTATAGTGATATAAATCAGATGAATTGTTTGAGTGAGGAGTAGTAGTCTGCGATTGAATTTAAGGAGTATGAGGAACTTCCTGCAGCAATAATGTTAGGTAGATAGTTAGGACCTCCTGCTCTTCTAGGGACAAGGGTGTCGGCCTTAGGTGCTGTCTTGAGCAATTGCTCTACCTGGGAAGAAGGATAAGGGGCAGCTCTCCATTTTGGTGCTGCCCCACCCTTAATCCTAACCCAAGCAACTGCTACCCCTGGGGAAGGAGGGAATGCTTAACAATCTAGGAATTCCCCAGCCCAGGCATGATAAGACTTACAAAGTGACCTCGAGTAACCTAAGGGTAATGAATATGCCATTAGCTTGAATCTGCATTGTGGTTCACCCCCCACCTCCATGGGCTTTCTTAGAGGGAGCTCATATAAGCAGATGGAATTTTGAGGACACCTGTTGATCATTTGATAACATCCTACACCTCCCAAGAACCTTCCCCCAGACTGGGCTAATGAAGGGAAACAATTCTAGAACTCAGAGGAAGTGAGTGGGTCGGTGAGTGAGTGAGCTGATTTGTCTCTCTTCAAGTAGTGGAGACAGATACGTTTTGTTCTACAATAAAGAGCTGCTGGTGTGAAATTGCTTCCTGCCTGGAGTTACTCCATGGTATTGTCTCTGCTGGTGATTTTTCCAAGATAATAGTCTGGACTTGACACTTTGGTATATCTGGTCATTCTTCAGCCAAGACACACCAAGAACTGAGGGCAGACTCCACCCTGATCATAGGAATATTCTGAGTCTTGAATGCTATGGTGGTTTCATGGTTGCATACATTTGTCAATATTTATCTAATTATATACTTAAGATTTTTCCATTTTATGTAAAGTGTAATTTGCAAAGATAACTTCAAATAACAAAGTGAAATTAAAAGATTTTCAGATAAATGAATACTAAAAACATTTGTTGACAGCTGACTTCACTGTACTTCACTATAAAAAATGCTAAGAAAGTTCTTAGCCAAAAACAAATACTGCCAGACAAAAACCTAGATCAGCAGGAAGGAATGAAGAACATGGGAAAAAGTAAATAAGTGAGAAATATAAAGTACTACATTTTTCTATCATTACTTTTTTAAAGAAATGTATTAGTTTGAAAATACTATGACAGCACATTGAGGGGTTCATAAGATGAGATGTTTCATATATATGTATATATGATATATTTATATATGATTATTTGACATATATTATTCACATATATATGAATGACAAAAATAGCACAAAGAAAGATGAGGGGTAAATGGAACTATACTGTTATAAGATTCCTATATTTTACATAATATAGTACAGTATTAGTATTAAATCTAAGTTAAAGCACAATATAATCTTTAGGGCAACCACTAAAACATTTTTAAAAAGGTGAGCTAAAATTCTTAATGGGGAATTAAAATGAAATACTATAATATACTTGATTAACCCAAAATAAATCAGAACAAGCATAATAGGGAACAAAAAGCAGATGAGACAAATAAGAGTAGCACAATAATATGCAAAAGACCAGTCATATCAATAATTATTTTAAATGTAAATATATTTTTTTATTTCAAAGTATATTATTACAGGTGTACTAATGTTTTTGGTTACATGGATCACTTGTGTAATGCTTGAGTCGGGGTTAAAAGTGTGCCCACCACCCAGACAGTGTTCATTGGACCTGTTAGGTAGGTTTCTCCCATCCCCTCCTTCTCCCCTATCCCTGCTTGATTTCCATTGAGTTTTACTTCCACTGTAAATGTATTTAGCACTCAAATGAAAAGGCACAGATTGCCAGACTCGATAAAAATTAAAAATTACATCTCTTACTGTGTATATGCACTTTATTTACACAGACACAGATATTTTGAATATAAAAGATTGGGAAAAACCATAAAATGCAAAAGATAAACTTAAGGATGGAGTGAATCTATTAATCTTATTTTCAATTAATTAGCATTAATTTTAAGTATTTTCTCCAGTCTGTGGCTGGCCTTTCCATTTTCTTGTGTCTTTGACAAAGATTTTATTAATAATTTATTAATAATATCTTCTCCAACTCCTTTCTTTTAATGTTTTCTTGTTCACTAGTGAGGTTGAATACAAATTTATCTTTGAAGGCCATCTAAATTTTCTCATACATTTTGCCTTTCCATCAGTTTTCTATTCCCTTTTTATTGGGAAGAACTCTTTGAATCAGAGGATATGTAAATACTATTATTAATTATTTCTGTGTATATATTTCCTAATAGGATGGAAGCTCTTTGACATAAAGCACAAAATCATATTAGTTTTTTTATATCCAGGGAAATCACAGTGCCATGCCTAAAGTAGACATTCAAAGATTGACTAAATGAATAAAATTAACACAGTGATGTATTCCACAGTTATTCCTCTAATAAATAGTATGTCCCCCACATGTTCTATTAGTTAAGAATCAGCTTGTTAAAATAGGTTACAATCTATTCCACCTTCTATTTCAGGAGTTGTGGTCATGAGCATGTTTTTCCAGGAACCCACTACCCACCCTCAACACCCTGCTGTAAGTCTCACCGACCCGGTCATCTGGACAACCTTCAACGGCCATGAAAGCACGGCCTGTCATTCACTAATGAGTCCTCTTTTTTCCAGTGCGTCAATTGTTCTCTCTGACTCAGTAATTGGTCTTACTCATAACATAGACATGGCCTAAGTAGTCCCTCAAAATTGAGTTTGATCAAGCAACCTATTTAGAGCCCTGACCAAAAAAAAAAAAAAAAAAAAAAAAAAAATCAATTTTACTGAATCTAATTAAAAAAGAAAAGCCCTCTTAAACCAGTATGTATGTGTGTAGACATGACTGGCCCTAATTCATGTATGCATTTGTCATTGTAACCTCACAATCTATTTGGACAACGCCACTGGGAGTGGCAAACACAGCAATGGAATCAGATGTTTTACTGAAAGAGAATGTTGAGGCTCCAGTGTTGATAACTGCTGCTCCCTTCTTGAGCAGCTCTTCCCCACAGTGAGAAAGAACGCACTTGTGTGTCTTGATCAGATCTTGATATGCAGAGAAGATAAAAATTCCGTAGATAATTTCAGCTGTGCAAAAGACATAATTTTTTTCTATTATTCATCTTAATATTTAATTCAAAGCTCTTGTTCTGTTCTGACACAATATGTTTAAAAATCTCCCCTCTCACATTGGGATATGGCTAATAGGTTTTTACACATTGAAAAGAACGAGGGGCCAAGGGAATTTGGAAATAAGGTAAATAAATATTTCTTAATTATTGATTCACCGTGTTGCTGAAAATTTCCTTCCCTTAGTTAAGAAGTAGAGAATAGCTCATAAAATGGACATGAAGGAAAAAAGGTAAAAGAAAGGAAAAGAGAAAATAAAATCAAAACATAGTCACTGCCACATATGTGATAAGAAATGCACTATTGAATATTGGAAATTATTTGCTTTTCAATAAGTATTAAATATTAAAACAGATGTAAGTTTTTTTAATCAAATTACAACATCTTCACTAACTTGCATTTGGAGTTGCATTTTTGAATGAGAAAGTATGGTTTACATAACATACAGCAATATGTGCATAAAATAATTGAAATATATGGTCAGCTAATTTGGATGAATACTGTTGTTATGTCAGCATTTGTGGCCAAAAAAGTTATAGATTCATTTACCAAGGAAATTAGCAATTTTGGACATACTAAATCTAAATGTATCATGGAAGTGTGTCATATATGGAATATCCTCATTTATGTCTGCAACAGGAAAAAAATGTAAGGTAATTATTGTTTTATAGAGCAAAATATAATGAGCATGGCAGCAGATACCAGTTTGCAACAGAACAAAATATTTAATTAGATTTTTAATTAGAGTTTTAGCTACATTAACTCAGAAAGTTTTCAGGAAATAAATGGACAGATGTAGAAGAATGGTGTGTTGGTTGGATTTTGATGAAATGTATGCAGTTGATCATCTATCTACTCTGTGCATTCATGAAAAACATGTAAATATTAATACCACCAAGAATTAGGCCCAGTGCTAGGTAATATGTAAGTGGATTTCTTATAGTAAGAAACTAAAACATACCCTTAAAATATTATTTGTCAAATAAATTTGGGGAAAGCTGGCTTAAATAACCTTAAATAAATTTTTCACAATAGGGTATTTTGGAGTTTTGGGCAGACAAAAGAATAATCTGCATCTCTAAGAATGTGGTATCATTTTCTATGTTTCCCAACATTCTTTGACCACAGGAGTTTTTCTCCATTCTCACATTATCTCTCCAAAGAGTATTGCTTAGAAATACTAAATCAAAATGCTGCTCTAACAAGCGAAAATATTTGGTCTATATGACAGTCACAGACATAAGCACCTTAAACATTAAAATTTTAAAAACTTCTTTGAAAAAAATAAGCTTTTCATTATTTTTTGTTTCTCTTTTGGCTACAAGAAGAGAAAGCCTCCTTAGGAAAATAAGGAAATGCAGGTTTACTTTTTTTTTTTTAAAGCCTCATGTTTCTAGCGAAGGTTTAGAAAGGCGGTCAGGGAGTACAGGCACTGGGAGCTCAGGATTTCAGAGATGTGTTCTTAAGACACTCAGCAGCGTCACTGCCCATCATGGGGTGCTAGAGTCCTCTAACACAATTCTTTTCTCCTCTCTCATTGCAGACAAGTGCCAGAACTTCTAAAAATCAAATAAATAAGCAAACGAACAGCAACAAAAAGATCCCTGTGTCATCATAAATCATCACAAGCAGATGGGATTGGTTGTGTTTGTTATTTGTTTTAATTTGGGGAAGAAGTCAATAGATTCTGGAGGAAATTAGGTTAGATCACCTTAAAATATGCACTTGATCCTTAAAAAGCAGTTGTTATTTAAAAGTTTTGTGAGGTTTCCAGGGTGGAGATCATATTTAGGACGTTGGTAAGGATGATCTGGGTGGGCACCAGCCTACTGGAGCACGTGAAAATTTTTGTTTAAAGCATAATGTCAGCAAAATATGGGCAGGGCCCATGGACATCGGTCAAGCTGATGCCTAAAAATATTTATTTTTACAATGGGATGTTATGGTCAGAAAAAATTAGTTGTGTTGGGCCCAGAATGAGGATCAAAAAGAAGCTAAGTTTACAAATTGCAACCCATGAAAACTACACAGAATTGAATGTGACCAAATGATCGTGTCAGTCCCCTTCTCCCGACCTCACAGTCTTCAATATTCTTTAGATACATTAACCTATTTACATTTTTTCCCTTTACAAAATCCATTTTATACCTGCTTGCTTGTCACCCATATAAATATCAGCCAATTCAGGTGAGAAAAGAGGACTAAAATATTTCTTTCTCTTAGTGTACTTATTTCTTTACCTTATGATTAAAAAATTATCTCAGAAAATGCAAAAAAAAAAATCGTTTCAGTAGATATAAAACAAAACCGAATCTCCAGGTACCAGGCATGACATTCCTCTCCCCTTCCTTCCGCTTATGAAAGAAGAAATGGGAACATGAACAGGAACTGCAGCCTCTGACCCTGTTCACTTCTATTAGGAAAATTATGGATTACTCCCACTTCCACTCACACTTCCAATATGAGTGACAACCTTCTAGGCTTCTGATGTTATACAGTAGTCTGATCCAAAGTGCAAGCTTGCTGGAGCCTTAGACTTTATCTTCAATCAAGTATCACAGCTCATTAAAATCAAAGCTCTAAATAACCAGGGGTGTGACATTAACCCCAGGTAACTGCTAGACAGCATTTATCACTGCGTTGATGCTTTCTTGTCGTCATTGATGTTGCTTTTACCATAATCATTATTTTGCCCCTGAAGTTTTACACTATTGTATTGACAAATAAGTTACGCATTCATAAATATTATTTTCCTTATCTGTTGAAGTGATCAAATGTTTTCTCTTTTATTCTTTGAATACAAAGATTTGCATTCATTCATTTCAAATATTAACCAACCTTGCTTTCCTAAAATAATGCAGGAATTCCTGAAGTCCTGCTTGGTCTTGATTATATTTTTTATGTGCCTCGATTGAATTTTCTAAAATTTTATTTAGAATTCTTTGATCTTCATATATGACATATTAACATGTAATTTTTTTTCTTGTAATATTCTTGTTAGATATTCGTATCAAGATTATGCTGGCTGCAAATGGGAACATATTTTTTCTTTCACTATTTTCTCAAAATTTGATGTAATATAAATATTTTTGTATTTCTATTGTTTCTTTTTAAGCTGTGTGTTATTTATTCTCTAAGTGTTTGAAAGAATTCACAAATAAAGCCACCTGGACCTGGAATTTTCTTCATGGGAAGGCTTTTGATTATTAACTTTAATAAATGTTGGACTATGTAGATATTTTATTTCTTCTTGTAACAGATTTAGTAGGTTTTCGCTTTTTTGGTTCTTTGTTTTTTCTTTTTGTTCAGAGATAAGGTCTTGTTCTGTCACCCAGGCTAGAGTGCAGTGGCATCATCATAGCTCACTACAGCCTCAATAGCTCATGCGGCCTAAACTCCTGGGCTCAAGGGATCCTCCTGCCCCAGCTTTCTGAGTAGCTGGAACTATAGGTATGTGCCACCAAATCTGGATAATTTTTTTAATATTTTTTGTAGAGATGGGTCTTGTCATGTTGTTCAGGCTGATCTCAAACTCCTGGCCTCAAGCAATCCTCCCACCCCGGCGTCCCAAAGTGCTAGGATCATGAGAGCCTTCCCATCTGGCTCGGTTTTACTTTTAAAGAGTTTATCCATTTCCCCAAATTTTCAAATTTATCAACAGAAAACTGTATGTAGCATCTTATTATTTTCTTTTTTCTTTCTTTCTTTCTTTTTTTTTTTTTTTTTGAGACAGAGTCTCACTTTATTGCCTAGGCTAGAGTGAGTGCCGTGGCATCAGCCTAGCTCACAGCAACATCAATCTCCTGGGCTCAAGTGATCCTACTACCTCAGCCTCCGGAGTAGCTGGGACTACAGGCATGCACCACCATGCCTGGATAATTTTTTGTATATATATTTTTAGTTGGTCAATTAATTTCTTTCTATTTTTAGTAGAGACGGGATCTCGTTTAGGGTGGTTTCAAACTCCTGACCTCGAGCAATTTGCCCACCTCCGCCTCCCAGAGTGCTAGGATTACAGGCGTGAGCCACCATGCCCGGCCTTATTATTTTCTTTTTGGTGTCTGTTGCATTTATGATAATGTCTTCTTTTTAATTTCTGTATGAATAATTTGTTTTTCAGTATCAATATTTTTTTCAAAGTACCAACTTTGAATAAGAATTTTCAGGCAAAATATTTTTTGGCTTTATTGAGTTTTTATTACATTTCTTTGTATTATATTGATTTTTTTGTTTTATTTTTAATTACTTCCTTTTTTCTATTTTCCATTGATTTCAACTATGTTTTTATTTTAATCTAATTGCATTGGAAGTTCAAATGATTGTTATACAACTTTCATTTTTCCAAATACGTTTTAAAGCTATAAAATCCCTTCTACGGAGAATTCCCTGAGTGTCCACACATACATTTCAAAATCTTTCAGCTCAAAATATTTTTGTACTTCTATTGTTTCTTTTTAAGCTGTGTGTTTTGTAGAAGTGTGCTGCTGAATTTTTGAACTTTTGTGATTTTTCATCAGATTTGGAAAATTCCTCATTTCTTATTCTCTCCCTGCTCTCCTGAGACTCTAGGTTCACGTATTTTGACATTTTGACTATGTCCTACAGGTTTTTATTCCTTGTTCTGTTTTTTCCCCACCTTTTTTCTTTAATTTAAACATTTCTACTAATTGGCCTTCAAGTTCACTCATCTTTCTTTATTCTGTATTCAGTAGGCTGTTAAAACTGTCCCGGGAGCTCTTAATTTCATTTATTGCACTTAGACATTATGATATCAATCTTTTAATAGATCCCATTATCTTTGAAGGATAACATCTTTTCATCTATTTTGTTTATATATTTTCCTCTGTTTTCTTTCTTTATTACTTTTATCAGCATTACTGTCAAATCCTTGTTTGCTAACTCTGATATCTTAATCATCTCTGCTTCTATTCACTATCTTTTCTATCAGTTAATATGTAATCTTGCTCTTCTTTTTTTGCAATTAATAATTCTTAATGGTATGCTTAACATTCTAGATGATTCCTTGTAGAATCTATGAATTATGCTGTCCTCTCATAAAGAGTTTCGTTCATTCATTATGGCGATTAAATGCCAGCAGTTTACCTTGATGTTCTGAGGTCTTTGTTATAAGCTTTATTGGGGGTTGAGGGGCCTGTTTCAGTTTTGTCTTATCCCTAGGATATGTATTACTCCTAGGGTGTGATTTTTCCGAGCTCGTGTTATATAGAATTTCTGTGGTCTCCCCTGTCATTGATTTCCTGGATTTTAGAATGGGTTGTATCAAGGCACAAACCTTTCCATCAATGATTTCTTTACTTTGACATCCCTTTCATCACAAAACCTATATTCATTCGGATGCAGGTCACCTAGGCTCTCCCAGCCTACCATGTATGCCCTGTGCCCCTCCCCCAAACTGAACTGACATTCAAACACTTGAATCTTTTATAATCTGCAGTCTTTTGTGCCATACATTTCCTGAGGCCATGGCATAGAACAGCATAAATATTGCTTTAACTGGGAAAGGTCATAAGAATTTTCAGGCAAAATTTTTGCTTTCAAGGGACTGAATAATTAGGCAATAGTGTAATTGTTAACGGCATAGATTTTGTAGTCAGAGTTTCTGGTTTCTAATTCTTGCTGTGATTCTTCGTAACCCTGAGCAAGTCATCCAAACTTTCTGAGATTCTGTTTTATCTGCAAAGTGGGATGATAATTAAATTTACATATGGAGTTTTGTACAGAGTAAATGGGTTTATACACATTAAACACCTAAAGGAGTTCCCAGCCCTTGCTAAGGTTTGTTTTTCTTGTTATTTTGGGAAACAGATGTCCAGGCATGGGAAACAAGGACTCTGTTAACACCAGACAGCTGTAATTACAGAGCAAGTATAGGACACAAGTTCTAACACTAAACCATAATAAAAATGTTCTGCAAACATACATTGTGATTAGCTCAAGTTTCCAAATCCTGAGAGACAGCACTGAACTGTTTAAGACTAAGTCTTATGGATCTGCCTCTAGATTATGCCAAGTGGGAAAATGAAGATGAAACCTCTCTGGTTTCTACAGAGGAAGGCAGCCACTGTCTCCCCATAGTAACCAACATATTAGCAGAAATAAGACTGGATGGTGGTTGTCTAAAATATGAAAAATACCTATTACACGGGGTCACAAGGAATGTAAGACTTGAAAGCATAGCAATAAATTGATCAAAATTGATTCTGCTGCGGATATATAAATTGTAATTTACTTAGCCCTTTTCTTTTGCTAGAAAATTAGATCATGCCTTTTCTTTGTTTGTTAATATAATTTTTGAAATTCCAAAGAACATCCTTGTACATAACTTTTTTTTCTTCTAGGATTATTTCCTTTAGACTATTTCACAGAAATGACCACTGTTGAATCACATGCTGTAGTCATTTCACATTTTGAGATGAATTTGACATATATTGCCAAACTGGGCTCCAGAAAGGTTCTTTCCATTTGTACAACCACCTATCATGCTTAAGAGAGACCATTTACACTCACTGCTAAGAACAGTGTGGCAAGAAGGGATAATGTTTGAAGGTGGTATGAAAACAGTGAAAACTAAAAAAACGGAGGGTGCTATGTGGCTGAGATTATTACGGCTTACTCTAGGGTTCTGTGCTGAGTGTGGTTCCTCTGCTAAAAGGGATTAGAAGATTAAGTAGAAAAATTAAAATACAGAATAGCTGCTGTGAGCATTGAGATTGGGAATGAGTCCGGGTGAATAAAATGGTTAGAAATGGTAGAAAAGGTAAAATTAAATGTAGAAAGCATGAATCAGTAATGGAATGAGCCAACATGATTCTTCTCTTCAGACACTGGAGGAAAAATAATGAATGGCAGGTGGGGGAAGGGTGTGAGGTCTGGAGATGGTCCCTCTGTTCCCAGCTCCTTGACAAGGCTGGGTGGGGAGTGAGGGAGAGAATTTAGGAATCTAGGATAATGGAGAGGTTACCATTGAAATATCTAGTAAGAGCACCCAAGATCATTACCAGTTCAGTCAGCAATGCAACAACTGGATTGGGAAAACTGGGGGAAGAGAAAGAAGGGAGCGCATTTTCCTTGCTAGAATAAAAATTGCAGAGTGACACTGTATAGTACTCACCAGGCAAAGCTTCTTGCATATTTAGTGCTCACTAAGTGTGAATGAACAGCAAAATTCTAGAAGGACGACCAACAAGGAGAGGCATCTGCTTGAGAGGGGGCAGGGAAGCAAGGGAGCAGATCACACTCCCTTTCTGGAGTTTTTAACACACAAAGAAGGTAGGTGGGGGCTTTAGAGATGGTGTTACAGCAGGTGGGGGGGCCCATCAGAGAGTGGAAGGCTGTGCATGGCTCCTCAGACCCTCGCTGGGGACTTTCATCTCTTCAGGAACGTACGATACCCAAAGTATGGTTGTAGAAAGGCACAGTGATTGAGCCCTGCACAGACTGAGCAGAAATGCAACCTGCACACACACTTGGAAGCAGAGCAGATGCAAAAGTAAGAATGATTAAGGGGTTCAGAGAAACTCTGCATCCCTTTTCCTATAGGAAAATCCAATCCTATAGCTTGGATTTTCAAAGCTATAGAAGAGTACTTAGAGCTAAATGTTTCCAAATCTAGAGTTAGCTGGGAGTCTTCAGTGATGTGTGATTTTTCACATAGGATTTTTGTATCATGATGCGATACCTAGATATGTCTTAGATTAAAGCCTCCCTTATAATTGCATGGAGAATGGATATTCACCACACCTGTGGGATCTTCGGAAGTGAAGTGATTAGAAGTTGTGGCAGACCAGGCAAGATCTGTGACAATTCTCCATACACTACCTCAAAGTCAGTGACATTGTGAAAGATTCTCCTAGATTTTAAGTGGAATTTCTGTGAATTGCTTGTTTTAAGACATATGTTTCAGGTGCAGAACCAGGCCCTGCTGCAGTGTGTGAATTTACTAGAGAAAGGCTAAGAAGCATGGGTGAGCATAAAAAGTGCAAAATAGGGTACAACCAAACTTTTAAAGTGAAAGTTGTATGGGGAAATTGGAATTATATAGCCATGGGAAAGGCTGTCTGTGTGAGCCATGAGTAGTGTGATGAAAGCCCTTTTCTTTGACTTAGGAGACTCTGTGGGCTGGAGAGCTACTGTGTGCTTGGCTACCTAGCACAGTGCTGAACTCCTGGTGTTACCGGAGTCTAGAAACATTTGCAGGAACTACTGCCAGAAACAGGAGTGGAGAATTTTGAGTTGGCGTTACAATATGCCACTGAATTTTTAGAGAAATGACAGGCCTCAGACAGAAGTGACAGATATAAATAGAAAGTTTTCAGGGCCTGGCATTAAGAATTATATCTGGTCACATACCCTCAAATTCGTCCGTTTCTGAACTGATGCACAGTGCACTTGAACAGTGAGAGGTGATATGGGGAGTTGACAGAATTCTGATGTCAATTTTCTTCTTGTAGAACAAAGAAAGCAGAAGATGCCTCAGCCCTTGCACAAAATGCTGTAGTGCGGTGTTTGGAAAATCAGCCCTGGTTAGATAAAACTGCTGGGAAAGCAAACTCTCCATATATTGAAAAAAGTCTTACTTAAAAAAAAAAAAAATCTTCCATGACAGCTTAAAAAATGCCCCTAAATTCTGGTGATTATTGAAACTAATTCAGAAAGAAGAAGAAGGTACGGCAGCTTTGACTGGAAGAAAACAAGATTCCACAGTGACGCTGGCATCAGAAGAACCAGCGTGGCCTCCACAACCTGGGATTGATACAGGTTTGACTCAGCCCCTGCATAGGAGGCAGGTTCCTCCGCTCACGACTCTGGTCCTAAATCAATAATTTTTTTTTCCCCTGATATGGGGACCTGGTTAAAAAAAGGCCGACTTGACCTCTTTAGAACTTACCATCTGTTCTGTCTGTTTGGGCTGCTATAACAAAATTACATAGACTGGGTGGCTTATAAACAACAGACATTTATTTCTCACCGTTCTAGAGGCTAGAAGCCTAAGATCAGAGTGCCAGCTTGGTCAGGTTCTGGTGGTGACTCTCTTTCTGAATGCAGACTATTGAATTCTCACTGCACTCTCACGTGGCAGAGAGAGAGAGAGCTCACTGGGGTCCCTTGTATAAGGGCACTAAGCTAATTACCTCCAAAAGGCCCCACCTCCTAATACCATCACATCGAGGGTTAGATTCCAACATATGAATTTTGGTGGGACAAAATATTCAGTCCATATCACCATCTGATTTCCAGAAGACCACAGTTAACAATAGGGTAAATCCTAGCTAAAAAAAAAAAAAGAACCCTGAAGAAGGTCTTTATGAGTAAGACACTTGTCCTGCACTGTATCCAGTTTTTGTCTCTTAAATACTATATAACTTAGAGCTCTGCTCAACTGTCAGCCTCTTGGCTGTTACTTTTGACATAACCAAGTTGCTCAGCTACAAATTTTAAATTAGCAATATTATGATTTAAAAAATCACACCAAATATCAATCTCACTTTTCTGGATTTTTCTTTTTCAAAATATTTTGGGATATATATTCAATGTAAGGAACTTTCTACAACATCCCACTACATTATTTCTAGGAGCCCAAATTTCTGTGTCCTGTTATTTTATGTGTACATTCCCCTTGTGATACCCTTGAGTATTTAAGTCTTATTTGATATTTTTCCCATTTCACTATTTTCATGTAAATTTTTAAAAATTGTACAATTTGATGGATTTTGTCATATAATACATCTATCTCTACTCAAGATATAAATCATTTCCATCATCCTAGGAAGTTCCCTTTTCTCCATTTTAGTAAATCTTTCCACAGTAAAGAAACCACTGTTTCATTTCTATCACTGCAGATTGGGCTTTTCGTTGTTGTTGTTCTTGAACTTCACTTAAGTGGGAACATTCAGTGTGTGCTCTCTCGTGTATAGCCCAGTATGTTTTTAGATCCATCCATGTTTATGCATATATCAGTGGTTTTATCTTATTGCGAAGAAGTATTTTGCTATAGGAAAATGATACAATCCGTTTATCTAATTCTCCAGTTTATTGTTTCAGTGCCATTTGCTGAAAATATTTTCTTTTACACTTTGAAATCTCTGTTCTGTCACATTCTACTGCTTTATCTTTTCCCTAAAACCATGCTATCCTTGATTTTTATTGCTTTATAGGAAGTCTTAAAATACCTCAATTTTTTTCATTTATAATCTATTCTTAGCTGTTTTAGATCCTTTACATTTTCTTTTTCATTTTAAAATTAAAGTCAATGCCTTTTTACAAGCTATGAAGATTTTGATTGGGAGTGCATTGAATCTATAGGTATAACTGAAGGTTTTGAGTAATATGTCAAAACAATTTTGAGTCTTGTAATCTATGAACATATCTATGAACACATAGAAATATCTATGAACATATTACATATCTCCATTTGTCTAGTTCTTCTTTAATTTCTCTTGACAATATTTCATAGATTTTTTTTCTTTTTGAGGGCTGAAACTTGCATGCCTTTTGTTAAATTCATTCTTTGTTATATTTTATATATAACAAAGAATGTTATATATAAAATATATATAACATTATATATGTTATATAAATATATATAACATATATAAAATATATATAACATTTTATATATAAAATATATATATTATATATATTAAAATATGTTATATGTTTATGTTAATATTTATATTAACACAATGTTAATATAGTATATTTTTATAACGTTATATTTTGTTCTGTTATAACAAACATGTTATATGTTTATTTTTGTTATATTTATATTATGTTATATTTATATGTTATATTTTTATGTTAGTATAAATGGAATTTTTGAATTTCATTTGACAACTCTTTGCTACTCTTATATATAAATATAGTTGATTATTTTATATTGACCTTGTGTCCTGCAAACTTGATAAATTTCCTTTTTAGCTCTAGAAATTTTTGTACGTATTATGGAGGTTTTTTTACATAGATGATCATATTATTTGCAAGAAAAACATTTTTAGTTTTTCCTTTCCTTGTCTTTATTTTGTTTTCTTACATTATTGCACTGGCTATAACTTCCAGCTAAAATGCTAATTAGCAGTGGTGATTTCAGATATCTTTGCATTATGCAATAGTTCTTCATTAAGTATGATATCTGTAGGATTTTCTTAAATGCTCAGTATTATTAAATAGTTTTCTATGGCCATATTAACATACTATCACAAACTGAGTGGCTTAAACAACAGAAATTTCTGACCTCACAGTTGGGCTGCCAGAAGTCTAAAATCAAAGTTTCTGTAGGGTCCTGCTCCCTTCAGCGTCTGGAGCGTAGATTCTGTTTGTTGCCTCTTCCCGATTCTGGTGGTTCCTGGTTTGTGGCTGCATCACTACAATCCCTGTCTCCATGGTTACATCGCCTGCTCCTCTTCTGTGTGTCTGTGTTTCTCTTTAGTGTGTATCTTACTATGACACTTCTTGTTGGATTTTTTGGGCCCACCCACATAATTCAGGATGGTCTCATATTAACATAATTGTGTCTGTAAATACCTACTTTTCAAATTCAGTAGCATTCACATGTTTTGGAGATTAAAAATTGGAAATATCTTTTTTGGGGCTAGAGTTCAATCTACCACATGCCCTTAATCAAGTCTAGGATGTTTCCTTGTGTCCTAATTTTGTGAGGGTCTGTATTATGAATGAGTGTAGAATTTTTTCAAGTGCTTTTTCTGAATTTATATTTCATATATTTATGTGTTTTTAATCCTTCATTCTGTTAGTATATTGAGTTACATTTATTGATTTTCAGTTGTTAAATGAATCTTGCATTTCAGGGATAAATCCTTTTGCTCATATAGATTATACTTTTAACAAATTGCTTTCTTTGATATTTTAGTATATTGTTATGTTCTTGAGGGCTTTTGATCTGCAGCTTTGTTTTGTTTTTACTTGTAATATTATTGCTAGGTTTTGGTAACAGTTATGCGGCCAAAAAATTGAGGATGTAGTATTCTTTCTCTATATTCTGAAAGTGTTTTATAATATCGGTCTTATTCTTTCCTTAAATATTTGGTAGAATTCAACAGTGAATCCATCTGGGACAAGAATTTCCTTTGGGGAAAATTTTCTGATCATAAGTTAAATGTCTTTAATGGATAAAAGACTATTCAGACTTTCTTATTGTGTTTTATTAAGTTGTGTTTTCCAAGAAATTTGTTAATTTTATCTAAGTTGTCAGATTTATTGTCATAACATTTTTGGAAATTGTCATGTTACTCTCTAATGACTGTAGAATTAGCAGAGATAGCCCATCTTTTATTCTTGATAACAATAATTGAGTTTAATATTGTTATCATTTATTATGTGTAAGGTTCTTTCCAAATTATTTTCTTATTTCCATTTTCTAAAAGTAAATAATTATTAAGCGTGAAGCACTGTTCTAAGCACTCTTATTACCTAAATCTCACAGGAGTACTGTGAGTTTGCTGCTGTTATCCTCCTATTTTACAGGTAGGAACACTGAAGCACCAACCTGTTCGATATGTCACAGTTAGCAGTGGCACAGCCAGGGTCTGACTACACGCTGACTGGCTTCAGAATATGCACTTTTATGCATATTAGTATAAGCTTCTGCAAGTATTTTATATAGCCTTTACAATAAGTTCAAGAGCAAATACTATGATTAATACCAGTTTTGCAGGTAAGGATGTTATGTTTCAATTACCTTGAGTTAATTAACTTGGGTGAATGAACTTGCAATGAATCACAAATGTAGTGATCTGTGAAGATAGAACTTAAACCTAAGTGTGTCATTATAATCTTCATATATGAGGCTTATGTTAACTATGCTTCAGGTCAATGAAGTAACAGAAGGTAATGGTAGTATATGATGAGACTAGCGTGGGTGGAAAAAATAACTAGTAGCAATTGTCAGGGGAGTAGGTGAGGCTTAAAGGAAAACATTTGGGCTAAAGGACCACGTTGCTTTCCAGCTTTTCCAGCATAAACTACTTGTGTTTCCTTTGATTAAGCCATTGTGCACCCCAAACACGTACTACATACACTGGAGATGTACATACTGGAAAATGACATTGTGGGCGGTGACATGCTGATGACTTATGGAATATCATCTTTTAGCCTTAAGGAACAATGAAAACTATGCTATGAAAAAAATCAACTTACTGACTCAGACAACGGTCACTTCCAGGGATAGGTTTTATTTTGTCCACACAGATTCAAAAATTGCGAGTTTTCCTGAGGACACAGCTCCATTGCCTGCATTTCTTAGCTGCTTTATTCTCTTTGGCTCTATTGTCAGACAGGTTCTCTTCTTCCCATGCCAATGTGGCTACCGGTGTACTGATCTCTTTTCCCAGTTCTAAAGATTCTAGGATTGAGCCTCAGTGGCTCTTTTTGGGTTCAGGTCCATTCATTACACAATCACTCCAATTAATTGGATGTGATATTGACTGAGAAGGCCTGGGATCTCTGTTCACCTAAAGATAATACAAAAAAGTTTATGTTGGACTGTGAGTGAATGGTGAGTGGTCCCCTCCCTATGTGCCCCTGGAGGTAACCACTATCTAGATTTTTATGCTGTTTTATAGTTTTACCAGCTATATGCATTTCTGAATAATATCCTGTGGCTTTGTCTGTTTTTGAAATTTATCAAGTAGCACACGTTATGTTTTGACTGGCTTCTTTTAGCTCAATATTATACCTGTGAGATTCATGCAAAATATTGATTGTATTTGTGGTTTATGCATTGTGATTGATGTATTATAATAAATTCCATCTATGCATAGACCACACTGTATCCACTATAGTGTTGATGGACATTTTTTTGTTTGTTTTTACTCAGAGACTAGTGCAAAAAAAAGTGTGCCAATCACATATCCTATACAAAGAGCACACATTTCTATAGAACATATAAATAGAACTGAGTTGCTGAGTTATAGGATTTTCATGTTTTTGAATTTAGAAGATAAGGCCAAACTGTTATTCAGAGCATTTGTAACAAGGTAAATTCCTACCAGAAATGTGTGAGAAGTCCTGTTGCTTTACATCTTCACTCCACGCTGCACTGTCAGATTTTAAAAATTTTTTGTCAATATGTTTACATATCATTATTACAAATGTAATTATCCTTGTCATTCCTGATTTCTAATGAAGTTAAGTAAATTATTAAGTTTTTTAAACATCTGAATATCCTCTTTTCTAAAGTACTTTACTTTTTGTACATTTTTATTGGTTTTTATGTCTTTCTCATATGCATGCTATCTCTCTTTTGTCCACAGATGTTTTTGTTTATATATTTTATAGTACTCATTCTTTGCTCCTAAATAATATAAATTACGGGTGGTGTTTTTATCTTGCTTAACAGTTACTTTCTATTTTGAAGTAAGGAAGTTATGTTTATATGTTCTTGTTTTTATAACTTTCTATTTTACAGTCGATTTTAATCAACTTAGAGTTGATTTTTTTTTTGGAAGGTTAGACTCAAACATCAATTGTATCATACATTATTATAATTAACCCCAGAACTATTTATTGAAAACAATTATCAAAATATTTATTGAAGCTCTTCCACCGCCTGCATGGCTATGTCTGTCACGAGCCACATACCCACATAAGAGGAATGTCTTCCTGTGTCTAGACCTGTCATTCTGTACATTGGTTTTCATGAATCTCTATCATCCAATACTATGTTGTAATAATTATTATCAATTAATAATTAAAGTAATTATATAATTTATTTTCCAAACTGGGATAATATTGACAGTAAAAGAATGTACCCTAAAATTAAATTACATACATTTTAGAAATATTCATTTATTTGTGCGTAACTCAATTTTATTATACTGGTGAACCTAAAGAAAGCCCCACTCGAAATTATTTTTAAAAATAATGTTAATTCTGAAAAAAGAAAATAAGTTACACAATGTTTACATAGTTTATAGTAAAGCAAGTTTTAAAATTTTTAAATTTGGCTCTCAGAATTAAAAGATAACAAAGGCAGAATAATTTACCTTGGTAATAGTCACAAAATCATTTTTTACCTGTGTGTGTTTGTAATAGCCTGTCACTAGCATATTTCAGAAATAAAGGTTTATTTCCCCCAATATGATTATTTGCAACTTGTTATAGAATTTACTGCAAGCTTCTTCAAATTTTAAATTTATGATTAATAATTTTATTTTGTTGAAAATGTTGATTGAATTTTCTCTGCTTACACAAATATTTTTGAAAAATATTCTTTTTGAGTTTTGAGCTACCTGGTAGACTCAGAGAAAATTCTGCTAAATGGAGGGTGTTATTGTCTTTTTAAAAGATATTAAATGTGTAAATATTTTACCAAAATATTTTGTAGGTACTGTTTTTAGTCCTTATTCATATTATCTTTTTTTTAAAAAAATTTTATATGAGAAAGTCTCTTTAAATCAGTTGATTCTATTTATGATTCTTCTGAATGTTTTACATTTATGTGCTGGGAAATCATAGGCCTTCTCTATTTCATTCTGTTCCAGTCAGAACATAAATTTATCCAATTAAAATAGAAAGTTCATCAAAAATTCTTCTCACAATCCAAGATATTCCAAATCACACTTATAGAAGTTGAAAATTAAATTCTGTACACCATCTGAGCTCTCTGATTTGTTCAGTTCCTCCCTTGCTTTTGTTGGGATAATTTTCAATGTCTTTTTGCTTGCAAGGTCTATTTTCAATAATTGCAGTTCATCCAGTTATTCAAAAATCTGAAGTTTCTTAGCACTCTATTCATTGAATACTTGGATTAAACGTTTCCAACCAATTGTGAACAAATGGAACCAGTTTTTATAGAAGACGTTTACAAAATGATTCGATAATGCCGTTACGGGTTTGATCTAGCCACATCATTTCTAAACTTTGCTATTTTTGATTGGTTATTTCAAAGGTGCGATTATTTTTTTTTTAATTCTTTCAGATCAATATAAGAAATTAAACTACAGTTTATTCACTTTGCGGCCACATGTTTCTGGTGTGTTTTCATTATCTGTCAAAATGTTAATAGGATTACTTTTATTTTTCTCCACAGAATAGCTTTTTATGAATTAGATTATCTTCCCTTTTTGCCCTTGGTGACTCCCACATTTGCTTCTGCCAGTTTAGCTATAAAGCCTCACCACTGTTCCTGAACTGACAAATTTCTGAAGAACAAATTTCTGGAGTATTGGACAGAGCAGTTCATCCTTTCTGTCAGGCAGATATATTTTATATTTTATTCAGCTTTCCTAGCTGCAACGAGCCTGTCTTCCAACAATAGAAGTGGAAATTTCTTTCTTTTGATAAATGGTAGTTCACTCTCCACATTGTGGTGTTGGGTGTGTGTGGAGTGGTCAGGAATGTTCTCTCTCCATAGCTGCCAGACTCTGAGAAGCCACATCTGTAGAGGTTACGGTGTATTCCTCAGAGATCCTGGACTTGGAGTCTGATGTTAAGATTCCAAAATGAGAAAGAAGGTTATATATTTGAATAATTATTCTTTTTCTTCATCTCAGTATCTCCTTTCTTCTTGTGATCACAGCACCCTAATTTACTTTGGGGAAAACTCTCCTCAGCCTAGGTGGTGTCTGTAAAACTAACTTCTTTCCTGCATTTCTGAATAAAACACGTGCAGCAGACTAAGCCCTTCAGTATGTTGCTTCCTCTTGCCATAAGTGATTGATTCAAGGATGGGTTCTCGGACCAAGCGAGGTTGGGTAGGAGCAAGAAATCTCAATGCCGGGGACTTATATTCAACCTGGGATATCCAGAGGCCAAAATGTGGACCTTAAGAGAGAAGCCAACACAGTGGAACGCAGAGCTGAGAGAATCAGAGAGGCTGAGTCTTGCTGCCATTGACTGAGCTGAATATAGATGCATATGAAGCCAGCTGTGTTCCTGGACATTTTGGTAATAAGAGCTAATATATTCATTTTTCTTTTCTCAAGTTAGTTTCCAGTAGATTTTCTATGACTTGCAAATAAAATAGACCTAATTGATAGAGGCGGTCTGTATTGGCGGAGGGGAGGGAGCAGCTTATATAAACCTGTGTATTTTGAAGGGGTATGGATGAGAAGAGGACAGGTGAATGTCTGCCATTCCTTGAGTGTTCTGCATTCAGCACATACAGACAGGTGGGGATCCACCACAGGTCCAGGTGTGGACCACCTGAGGCAACGCTAAGGCACTGTGAATGGTTCAGGAGCGAGCACTTGACTGAAGCCTCTCCAATCACAGTGAAACTCAGGACTTTTGTGGGAGTTTCCAGAAGAGAATCTGTGATTTCTAATGGTCCTGAACTTTGGAGCATGTTGGATGGTGGCTGCTGACACAATCCTGCCGTGTGAGTGAAGCACCTAGGTACCAGCAGAGCCAAAAAATCAGAAGTCGGAGTAAAGGGTTCGCAGTAAATCTGGCAATAAAAACATTATGGAACCCCGCGAAATCCAACTATGCCTGAAAGAAAGCTTATCCCTGGACTTTTCAGTTATATGCTTCAATAAATTGATCTTTATTAAGTCTATTTAGGATTTTTTATGTTGCTTTCAACATAGATATCCTAAATGATGTGGTCTGTGGTGAGCTGTCCTTGGTATAGTTGCATTATATAGGAATAAGCATCTTTCATGGAGCATGTATTAGAAGAAAAGATATGTGAGATCCTATTGAATTATGTCTTTACACATATCCACCTTCACTCAATAAATATTGATATGTCCTGTCACTCTGGTAGCTACAGTAAATACAAAAAGACAAACTGCCCAAGAGTAGACTATAACAAGGTTAAAAAAAGAGAGAAGAAGAAAAAAGACAGATGTATAAACAAACACAAGCAATATTTATGGGCACCCGCCAAGATAAAGAGTCTACGGCAGGTATTACTGACACGATATGAATGACCCATGATAGAATTTCAGGAAGTCCATGAACCCTGAAAAATTATAGGCAAAATGTTGAGTGTATGAGCCTATAAACCTATTTCAGGGAGAATGTGCAAAGCTGTTATCAGGGAAGCAAAGAGGTACTTCACCTCGAAACGGTTGAATTACTGCTGCATACATTATAGTGGGAACACAAAAAAGGAAATAGTCAATATTAAAATTGTAACTACATTCAGAACATGTTGAGGACATGCTGACATTTTTATTCCTAGGAAAGCACATAGAAACTACTTAATATACATTGGTGAAAGGAATTAATGAATGACTAGCTTTGTCTGGGATAGTCAAGGAAGGTACCAGGGAAAGAATAATGTATGCACTGAAATTTAATGAATGAATCAGAATTTACAAAGCAGGCTGAATTGGTGACATGTTTGTTCTTTTGATGATGAGTTTACATGATCTTAAATTTAATTTTCTTCGAATCCCTTAAAAGTAATGTATAAAAGTATCAACCCGTATCTCTAGACTGTAAGCACCATGTAGTGAAAGAAGCATATTTACATTGTCCAATGTTGAGTCAAGGAGAACAAGATATTTTACCAAACTTTTAGTGATTGTACAATAAATGTTTCAAAATGGATCAATGAACGTACATTCCATAGTATTTTAAAACTTTAAACTTTTATGTTTGTAAGTTTGTGGAGGATACGTGTATCAGTGTCAGAGAATGAATCAGCAATATGCATATAAGACCCTTGAATAGGTAAGAGTTTATGTTCCCTTTAGTATAACTATAAATTTTGACAATCAAAAGACTCATTATTACATAAACTTAAATCTTATAATTTATCTTGGACTTTTCCCATTGATTTTAAGTCTTCTTTCATAGTCATATCTACTTTTTTCAGTTAAGTTTATTATTTTCATATTTAATTACTTAACATGCCTGGAAGTTGTATTAAGAAAATAAATACCTAAGTGAGTTCATATCCAAATATCTAGCCCATTGTCTCAGAACCATTTGTCATGTAATATTTTTCTTAATTTTTTATCATATACTAAATTCTAAGTCTTTTTTCTATAGTTTTTATTTTCACCACTATTCACCTATACTTGGCCCACTTACACATTGATTTAATTATAATATTATTAAACCATGCTTTAGCACCTGCTAGGGTTATCACCCTCATTACTTTTTAAAATTCACCTGCATTGGAATGTTCCCCAATTGGGTAGCCTCTCTCTTTGGATGGAGGTATCTTACGTGTGTTCTCCCTCCTCCTTGTTTACAATTAATTTCCTCCTAAACTCCACCACCATCACCCCTGTTCATTTTAAAGTTTGAGAACAGTGAGGGGAATATATCACGCAGAGACCACTCTTTTGTGAATGTATCAGATCTCAACTTATGATTACACTTGTAGCTAGTGTCACAAAACTATTCCCTCTATCGTATTGTGGGAACAAGTGCCAGCTGTGCAGTAATGTCTGGCAGTAACTGGCCTAGGAAAGCTGCTCTGAGATCTGCCCCCCTGGCCTCATCCATGCTCTGGCTGGAGCTTCTCTGAGAGATGGAGGGGCAGAGGCCAGGTCCTGCATCAAATATTCAAAGAATGAGTAAATCGTCATTCCCCCCCATCCCCCGCTCGGCTTCTGTAAGAGCGGACTGAGTCCTGTGACAGCAGCATGAAGGCGACTGAAGGTGGAGGCAGATGTTTCCCCTGACAGCTGCAAGCTGCCGCAGGAGCACATTCAGGGAGGCTCCATTCTAGAGTCTATTTAGAATTCTTGATAAACTTTATAACTTGTCAAATTCTAAAAAAAGAACTATTTAAATTGAAATTGTATTAAAAAACCGTATTTATACATGGATATAAGGCGAATCCACATAAAATAAATACGTCTGAGGTCCAGTCCTTTTTATGAATCAGAAGCTTATCCTAAAAAACCTTCCATACATTTGTATGTATCAAATTTAAAGATGAAATGAAATTCAATAGCTGAAAGTCTTCAACTCGTAACATTTTATGCATTGATTTACATACACTCTTAAAGTAGCACATAAAGTAACATATTAATTTTAAAACATGTTTTTATATTCTAAAATGTCATAAAACAAAATTATTCAAACTCTTCACTTGTATATTGGACATCAGAACCTTCATTAATTACCACAAGAGCCACTTGTGAAGCCACCCAGCTGTCATCAACTTCACTCTTATCAATTTACTTGGCCTGTCACACTTGGAACGTTCTATGATGATGTCACCGGGAAATTTTGTACCAAACCAGAGAATCCATGCATATAATGGCGAGACTGTTCTTTATCTTTTTATATCAAAAAATTTCCTGAAAAATGCATATTCTTAACCACTGTCACGTGAACACTTTTTATATTGTTCTCTACCGCGATTTTTAAATGCTTATTTCAAATGATATCTAATACTTGGTATTGTGAAATCATTACCCCAGAAATAATTACTAAATTTGCCTCCTTTAAAAAAATGCTTTTGTTAGAAATGCTCCACTGGCTAACCTCTACAAGCATCTAAAACTGACATTGAAGAATATTCTTTCAGGAGAATATACCTTCCCAAAAAGAAGCTTGAAATAAAATAGTCAGAGGCACTTGTAATATGAGAGATTTTGCAAGGGTCCAAATACAAGGTGGCTGCCTCTTTTCTAATAGGCTATCTCTTTTAGGAAATGTAATCACACCTTGTTTTCAGGCATATTTAGATTGATTCGGGGAGAATTTGCGTCTTTATAACAATTATCTTCCTATTTAGGCACAGGCAGATTTTTCCTACTGTTCAAATCTTTTCTTATATTTCTCAATAACTTCTGTTCATTTCTCCATATGGGCCTTGCTCTGTGTATCTTGGAGGCAGTATTTCCCTCTGTCACTTTTTTACTTGCAAAACTCTGTGTGTGTGCACACATTCTTAGAACAGTTGGCAAACAGTAAATAATTTCAATGATGATGATGATAATGTAGATTTGTAAAGTTATATGTGGTGTGCTATATTTGCATTCTATGAAAAGTGTCCATGAACTAATTCTATTTATGTTAACTCTTAATCACAAATAATATTATTTAACACTACATTCTCCACAGATGAATCTTGGTAGGTTTAAAATTTAGAGTATGCACCCTCATTTAACTGACACTTGCCATGCCAACCAGCAGTGCCATCACTGTGGCTAGTAAGATTCATTGGTTATTCGACATTATCAAGGGAATTTGGTTAAAAATGCAGTTTCTTCAGTTCTTGCCCTAGTTCTACAGAAGCAGGTCCCGAAGAGGTGCCCAAGTCCCCACTTGATTCTCTGCCCAGCAAAGTTTAAAAACTACTGAGCTAAAGCATAGTGGAAGTACACAGAAAATTTTAGTTTTGCCAAATAAACCCAATTGAGTTAAAGGTGAAAACAAGGTTACAGAATGACACTGGGCACATTTAACATCTTGGTAACTAACTTGAGCACTCAGGTACCTTACAGTGGTAGAATCTGCTTTTATCTTAAAGAGATGTTTGCGTTAGCAAACTATAGTGAGCTTAAAACCTTAGGGTCTAATCTTATTTTTTTAATAAATAAACTTAGACTATTCCTTATCAGCTATTTATGCTTAACTTGTTTTTAAAAATGTTGACATGCTTGTCAAAAATGTGCACATTATTTCTGTGAATTCTGAATCACAAAATTCCTTTTATAGATTAATATGTATATAAGGGTATAAGCTATTTTCACTTATATGTGTCACATAAACAGTGTATAGGAACAACAAAGAGGGTGTGCCAATTTTTGTGCATTCACAAGGCATTCAGCATGAGCAAAGACAATATCACAGGGTTGTATTTATTTAATTTATGGAGTAGATATGTTGAAATAATGTTCTTTATTAGAAAAGATATTCTTGATTTGACTATTCTTCTATGGTAAAAGTATTTGGCAAATGGGGGTAACTCTAAGGAATAAGGATGAATTTTTGAGAAGACAACAAATATATCACTTTATTGTTTTTATAATAGAAAAGTAGAATAAGAAACCCATCTCCTTTCCAAGGTATAACAAATCTGGCCATTTAAATAGGAATAAAAGTACAGACACCCATGAAAATAAGCATAATCAAATAAGAACTTTGAACCTTTGAGGAATAAGAATATAAGCATAAATGACACCCTGAACAGTAACCATGGAGCCATGATACATATGCAGATTATTTCTGCAATGTGCTCTTGTATAAAGTATATCCTGTCACCAGATCCCTCAATATAATGTATTTGCAACTCTCTGCTATTTAGCAGCCTACTGACATGTGCCTGTGCTATTAAACTTCTCTATGCTATTAGTCACACTCTTAGGTAAAACCTACGCAGGAGTTTCTAGACTCCACAGCCTGCTTTTCCTGATAAATGAAACCTACATTCCAGCCAACTTTTTTGCTCTTCTTTGCCACTGTGCAATATTTTAGCTGATAAGCTAAAAAGAACCAACATCTATTAATCTGGCTGACACTTTCTCTGAACATATTCCTCATCAGGATTTTAGTGAACAATGATGTCAATGAAAATGAACATTTAAGTCGCAATCTAAATTTTCTTAATGAATGCCAATAACTCTCAGGAGAAAAGCCATTTTCCCTCTGGTATTATACAGTATTGTTCATAACAGAGCCCGGCTCCTCTCTCTGGCACTCTCCCTTGCCCACGCCCAAGGTGTGGATCACATGCACACAGACCACTTATCCACAGACCCTCCAAGGGCTCTGGGTTGCTTCCACCTCCTGTATCCTTGAATGCTGCTATTCTTCTGAAATGCCCTTTTCCACCTCCTTAAAGACTCATTTTTGATGCCAATCAATGCCTCCATTACCTATTTATACCTGGTCTCTCTCAAAATCCTATTGGAGGTCACAGCTCTACTCTGAAGTCTCAAAATTCGCTAATGCTCATGCATTCCCTTGTACTGTGATTTTGGCTTCGTTGTTTTTCTCTACCACTTGACTAAGCTTCAAGAAGCCGGACATGGTCTTTCATCTGTCTTCTATGATTCACCCTAGAGCCAGAATAGAGCAAACAAAGGAGGAATTGGTTGTTGACAGTTTACTTTTAGTGGACCTGCACTCCTAAATTCATCTCTTATAAAAGTGTCCTAATTCATGAGAAACATTACAGGAAGGCAAGGTCAGCTTACTTAAAAACAAAAAGTTAACTCTAGTCTATTATAAAAAGTAAAAATTAGATTAAACACTATTATTTTAATGTGGTATGTAATACTTTCTACTAAGGAGCCTTGAAATATTTTCTGAGACATAATTTGACTACAGCTGCATAATAATCAGATAAAAATAACAGAACCTACTTTGTTTCTTTACCTTGTTTGGAAATTATCAACATTTAATTTCATATATTGTTTATTTCTTTTATTTCTCCCCTTTTAGTTCTTTCTCATTTAATCACCCAGTTGGAGTAAGAGAGAGATGCTAATAATCTGAGCCACCACTAAAACCTGTATGTCTCTAATTAAAAGTCAAGCAATATTAAATGGAAAATATATTACTATCTACTAAATGTGGATATGTATTCTATCATACTTCCTACTTCAATCTTTCAAAAAATCTGGGCTAGTAAATATCACAAAACTGGAGATGAGTAATGTAAAATAAGAATATTAGGAAGATGCTATAAAATGGAAATATTGAGTATATCTTGGTGTTGAGATCATATATGACTTTTTAAATTACTCTTTGGTTTTGTATAATTTTCTGCAATGTCCATAAGGTACTTATATAATAACAATAATTATTTGTGTGTAAATATATGCACACATATATATTTAGTTTATGAAATATTGTAGCTGAGGGTCCACATATAAAGTACAGTTGCCTGATTAACAATCTTGTTAATAAATAATATTTTTGTTTGAATTATGAAGAAAAATGTTGACATTAATCAGAAAGTCAACACATTGGATTCCAAAGTCTTAAAATGGTATACTTACACAAATGGTCTTTGAAAACATTACATGACACTTAATAAGGAAACCAGCCATCCCACTGCATGCAGCTTTGTTGCGGTCATTACACATATTTCTGAAGACCTTAACATTCATATGGGTAAAATTTAGTATATACAGTACCTTATTACGCTGCCCATTGGGTTCTGAATCCTGCCCATTACGTTTTGCAGTTTCCCATTTTAAAAATATAATACCCACTTCTGCATTCCCCGCACCCACAGCGCCTGCGAGAGGAAAAGGACACGGATGGCCCATCCCTTTGGTTTCTTAGGCATTTACTTAGAACGAAGGCACCCTATAAGGCCCAAGTGCATGTGCGCCCAGGCAGGGGATTAGTGTCATCAGAAGGCAGGGAAGGGAGGTCAAGGTAGCAAACCGCTGTCCTCCGCGAACACCAGAGACCCCAGACAGCGCTGCGCTCCGGGCACGCGCGCAGGCGGCGGCGGGCACCACGCGCGGCCGCCGCTCCGGCGGGTCTGGCGGGGGTGCGGGGCGGGGCGGGCAGGGTCTTCAGATAAAAGGAAACTGATGGTTGCCCACAGCCTTGACCCTTATGAGCCAGAATCGAGGTGACCCAAGATTTTCCCAGTGTGTTGCAGCTTTCCCTTCTCCGAACTCCGAGAGCCGACGCTAAGGGGCACCAGAGACTCAGGCTGCAGCGACCGACTCCCGGGCAGCCCGACTCGCCCGCCGCTGCGGAAGTCCCGGGCGACAGAGAAACCCACCCCGGTGGGGGCTGGGCGCAGCGTCGCGGGGCGGGGGTCAGGGGAGCTTGAGATATTCGGGATCGGAGGAGGGATCCTCAGGGATTCAGACGTGAGCGCGGAGGGAAGGTCTAGCAGTGGCCCCGGGTAGCGCGTGTCTTACAGATTTTTCCCTAAGACTCTATTAGGCCACTTGGAATCGTTACTTTCCACTGTGAAAGCATGGGCAAAACGCACGGCGACACAGACACAGACGCGCACACACACCCCATCCCTTCCAGATAATAAACCAGTTGGCAGGATCACTTAACGCGCTGGTGATCTGCAATTGTCTAGGGATCCGAGACACATTCGAAGAGACGGAGTGTCACCTCGTCTCTCCTCTGGCCAATTCGAGCTTCCTCCCCTGACCTCCAGCCTTCCATTCGAAGCGACCACTCCTCACTGAAGGTGACCAGACCCCAACCCTCGCCCCAGTAGAGACCTCTGACCGAGCGCCCGCGACTCGGACTTTTTCCAGAGACAGACAGCGTGGGAGATGCTCAAGAAATTAGCACCCTCGGCCACGCAGTCCGCATTCTGACTTTTCCCAGTGATAAACGGAAAAAAAAAAAAATAGTGGGGAGGGTGCACGGAAAGGGACGAGCAGGCACACGCGGCCGGGCGGGGGCCACCCGCACCGCCGCCCGCCGCCCGGCCCGCGCCCTCCTCCCGGCCGGGCCGGCGCCAATGCGCCAGGATGGAGCGATCTCGGCGCGGGAGGAGATGACGCAAAAGCCAGCGCTCCCCCCAAAAAAGTGTCTCTCCAGGACGAAGATGGCGGCAACTTAGCCCGGGGACTGAAGATGACTGTGGCTCCCGGGAGGCCCAGCCCAGGCGATTCGGCCCGCAGGTCCGGGGGAGGCGGCGTCAGCAGTCGGAGCCCCGGCGGCGGCGGCGCCCGCGGGCAGACCTGCGGCAGCGGCGGCGGCGGCGGCGGCGGCAGCAGTTAGAGCGCGGGGTGGGGGGTGGGGGGGAGGGAGAGCCCCGCCGGCCGCGGCAGCCCAGGCTCCGGACTCGGGGCGAGCGAGCGAGAAGTAGGAGCGGGAGGCGCAGGAGAAGCAAAAGGAGAAGGAAAGGAAGGAGGAGGAAGAGGAGGAGGAGAAGAGGAGGAGGAGGAGGAGGAGAGGAGGAGGGGAGGCGCTCTGGTCGCCGTCAGTGGGCAGCGGAGACGCGGCATGCCCCTGGCAGGGGAGAGCGGGCTGTCCTCAGCAGGGCCATGGGGACCCGCGCGCTGACAATGCCCGGGTGAGAGGAGCAGCGCCAGCCACCCCGCCGCCTCCACCAGCGCCTCCTGCACTCAGCCTCGCCACCGGCCACCGGCGCCAGCCTCGGCTCCTCCGCCTGCCTCCCTCTCTCCCCTCTCTCTCTCCCCCTCTCTCTCTGCATTGTCGTTTCCCACTCCACAGAGGATGGGGTCGGCCGATGAATAGGTCGGAAGCAAGTCACATCTTCCTTCACAGCCTGGTAATGTTTATGTAGGCAAAAGAGAGAGAGAGAGACCGAAAAGAGAGGGAGAGAGAGAGGGAGAGAGAGGGGGAGAGAGAGAAAGAGAGAGAGAAGAAACGGGAGGAGGGGATAAGGAAATTAAACCTTTAAGTCAATGCATATTGTGGTGACACTGGCACAGGAGCCCTCACGGTGGAGTCGGCCAGGGCTGTGCGTTCCCAAAATATGACCAGGGGTGCTTGGATGTGTCGGCAGTATGACGACGGCTTAAAAATCTGGTTGGCAGCACCCCGGGAGAACGAGAAACCGTTCATCGATTCAGAGAGGGCTCAGAAATGGCGACTGTCTCTGGCATCTCTCTTGTTTTTCACAGTCCTGCTCTCTGATCACTTGTGGTTCTGCGCCGAGGCCAAACTGACCCGCACCCGGGACAAGGAGCAGCAGCGCCAGCAGCAGCAGCAGCAGCAGCAGCGACAGCGGCAGCAGCAGCAGCAGCAGCAGCGGCAGCGGCAGCAGGAGCCCTCCTGGCCCGCGCTCCTGGCGAGCATGGGGGAGTCCTCGCCCGCCGCCCAGGCACACAGACTCCTCTCCGCCTCCTCGTCCCCCACCCTGCCCCCCTCCCCGGCAGACGGCGGCGGTGGCGGCGGCAAGGGCAACCGAGGCAAAAACAACCGGAGCAAGGCTCTTTTTCTAGGAAACTCTGCCAAACCTGTGTGGCGCCTGGAGACTTGTTACCCCCAGGGCGCCTCCTCGGGCCAGTGCTTCACGGTGGAGAATGCGGACGCCGTGTGCGCCAGGAACTGGAGTCGGGGGGTGGCCGCCCGCGGGGAGGAGCAGCAGGTGAGGAGCAAGCACCCAACTCCGCTCTGGAACTTGTCGGATTTTTACCTTTCGTTTTGTAATTCCTACACACTTTGGGAGTTGTTCTCGGGGTTGTCCAGTCCCAACACTTTGAACTGTAGTTTGGATGTGGTGCTCAAGGAGGGCGGTGAGATGACCACTTGCAGGCAGTGCGTCGAGGCTTACCAAGACTATGACCACCATGCTCAGGAGAAATACGAAGAGTTTGAAAGTGTGCTCCATAAATATTTACAATCGGAGGAGTACTCGGTGAAATCGTGTCCTGAAGACTGTAAGGTAGGAACAGTGGATTTTTCCCCCTTTTCCTGTAGTTTTCTATCTCCGTTTGCTCAGTTGGGGTGTCTTCTCGAGTTTATTTACTTATTTTTGGCTCTGGTTTTGTGACTTTAATCATTATTTTTGCGGTTATAAGAGCTTGGCATGCTGTTTGAGTGGGGGATACCTGGTGGATTATTGGTGTACTGATGCCTTCATCTGGGAATCCTTGGAAGATCAGGGAAGTCCCTGGTCTTCTGAGATAACAAAGCTGGTGCTTTCGCTGCTTGCTACACCTATGCAATTAGCTCAAACTCTATTACATCTTTTCAAAATGGAATTTGACTCAGACTCAGAAGGGTAGCGATGGGACTGCATTGTGATGCCCACAGGTAAAGTCAGAAGAGTCTGAGAGAGGTATGTATGGTTTGGCATATGGATCTGCACACGTGAACTCTCTGATAGTGACATCATTGAGTTGGTTGACCAGGCAAATAAGAAAAAGTGTTTGCAGTTGTTTATGTAGGAAAAAAAATGTTTGTTCAAAGGTAGTTCTGGTTGTTGGTAAAGTCTGGGGGCTTACCTGAGCATATGTACTCTCCTTAAGTTTCCTGTTTTGTTTTGGACATTTGTGTAATTTTGATCTGAGTCTCACTGTGAGTGGGAGGTTGTAATTAGGTATCTAGTGATTGATTAGCAATGTTGGGTTATTTATCAGACATATTATGTAATTAGCTTGAATTTTTCAGTGTGCTTTTCAGAAGTGTTAAATGGCAAATGTTTGATGCTGTAAATTAAAATTTAGTGAAATGTTTAATGACATGTATTATATTTAAGATATACCTGTTGTATGTAATAACAAATATAACCCTTGCTGATTGGCAAAGAAGTCTATGCAAGTTTCTTAAGAATTAGTCTAGGCAACCATGTGTGTAGGTCCTTACAGAGGTGCTGCTGTCCATGGTGCTGAAATGAGGCTTGCCCAGAGATCTACTGAAAATGAAGATACTGCAGTGACCTTTACTAGGGAAGATGCAATGATAAAACCTCTCTAAGTCTTAATGTTTTGTTCCAAAGGTAATCTCTTAAACAACACAATAAACTAATATTGCTTTTCACAAGAAATACACCAATTCTCTCTCCTCCTTTTTCTTTCTGACTACCTCAACCCTACACGCAAACAGAGCAACTATTCCACTTTGCTTTGCTTGCTTTGTACTGGAAAAGTGCAATCAAGGATAGCAAAGATCAAAGGGTTTTTTGATACTTTGACAAGTCAACTGGACTAAGGAGTACCTATTTTAAATGATCATAGTTCAAAGGCCATATTTTAATTTAGGTTAATTATGTTTTTGACAATTAAACTCAAATTGACCTTGTTTTATCATCATTCTTTAAGACCAGAAACATAAATCTTTGTAAAGAGTAAATCTGAGTCTATAACATTAATTTAGAATATTATTTGACTGGTTAAGCAGATCGTAAAATTTTGTACCTTGTTTTTTTTTTTTTTTTAACTATACCACTATAACTCATGCCTCGGAATTAAACTTAATCTTAATGGTGGAAATTAATAATAAATGACTAGTACATTTATTGCATAGTTACTCATTTTGACAAAATGTGTTGCACTGAAATTGTGAAGAAAAAGAAATTCTGTGACTGCTAATTCTACAACTAATGAAAGGTTTCAGACATTTCTGTATATTTATGTTTAAGAGTGGCACCTTATAATAATTGAATTTGCCTGCTTCCCAAATGTGAGCCCTCATTTCTAGTAATTTTAATTTGTATAGTTCAGTATTTAAAAAACAATCTGTGTTGTCAATATTGAATGTAGCATATTTTCAGATAGCCATGCTGTCTGTATCTTTTTCCAAATGTTCAAATAAATATATAAAACAATTTCTTTCCACTTAACCTGAATTAATTCTCAACTTTATGTTTATATCATCATAGCATTAAGGTGTAGTGTAAGTTAAACTCATTAATAATGTCATTGAGTGCTTCTGGATTACATTTTTCTGTAAAGTAGGAGTTGTTAACTGTATACACAAAAGCATGTTAAAAAAAACCCTTAACTCCTTTAAGATAATCCTTCTTTACATTGAAAAGTAAACACAGACACTTAAGTTTTCATCACCACAACAGAGAACTAATTACCTGTTATGTCTTGTAGCTATTTCTTGGTTGTACAGTTTTTTATTGTTGTTTGTCAATATGAAACATTTATTTCATAATAGCTATTTTAAGAAATTACACTTTCAAATTTAAAGTGCTGGTATTCTTAGTTAAGACTCACAAATCAATTGTTTTTATGAAGAAATGTAATAGAAGCAAAGTTTCTTAGTTTAATATATATTTTTTCTATAATTCTGAAAAATCCTCAAGCACACTCACATACAAACAATATTACATGGACTAAAAGTCATTTGTCTTTGAAGAATGTGTTTGTGTTTCTTTCTGAATACTTTTACTTATTTCAGACATTCTTGTAATTATGAAATTACTATCATTAGGACCCTTGTTCAAGATATAAATGCTATGCAAAATTTTTTATTTTTAAAGACATCCATCAAGTCATAGGCTACATTAAAAGTAAATGTACTATATTTCTGTAATTGGTAATATTTTCATGAAAAAATTAATTTTAGTAGTTTATAAATATATTGATTAAAATTGTAGATAGAAGGATACATAATATCATGTTAGCACTACAAATTGCCAGGATTCATAGTTTAGAAAAATATATTAACTTTATTATATCTATATATAACTAAATGATTAATACAGTGTTTTCTAACTTTTTAGAGTGTATTACTCTCTAGTTTTATATTCTGCCTCCATTAAAAAGTTGCAAAATTCTGAACACAGTGCCTTAGACCACTCACCATCCTGACAAATGTTGTTAAATTCTAAATATGTATAAAATTAAAATGGATTAAATATCATTTTGATTTAAATTGTTTAAAGAGCTTTTTGACCAATTATTCAAAAGAAACCTTTTAAAATAGATCTAATAGAATTATAGTGACTTGAATTCACAACAATTGAAGATCAAATACAGCTGGGGGATTTACTTTGGTAAACCATTGTATTGCCACATATTGTAGAAATCATTTACACCCAAGAATATTTTTTAATATTCTGAGAAACAGCTGAATTAGTCTTCTTAAAAAGTACATGCATGCATTTATCTATAAATAATTTATGGGAAAATAAAGAACAAGACTGTTGCATATATCATGTATACTATAGCATTTAATTTGGTATCATACATAAATTGAGTAGCAAATATTATGGAAGTAATTTTCCCTTGTAGTCAAAAATGTTTTTAGTATATAACAAGAATCTGACAAATCTGTCAAAATCTTCAAGTTGGCTGGCAATATTAAAAAGTGAAATATTCTAAGCTACAAAATTACCAATCTATTTTATAAACATGATGGATTTTTACTTAAAGATTTTCTCACAAATGCCATTTTTTAGCTCCTGAGAATTCCTGAAAATAAATATTATAAAAATGAGATATTTAGGGAATATGTTTTTATGTTACAAGTAAGATTTTATATTTACTGAAGCTTTATTTACTTAGTATACCCTTGGACAGTTGGTCAGTGAAAGTGGGTTTGACTTTAGATTCTAACATAATTCATTGCACTATTTGTACATTAGTTCTGTCGGTATTAATTCTAATCTTTTTACTGTCAAGAATGTGTGCATTTTCATATTTTTATTTTTACAATCTTATATTAAAGCAAATTATGATGCTTATTTTTATTTAACAGACACTGACTAAACATAGGGTTTGGTTTATATAATATGCAGTTTGGAAAAAAATGTATTTCTTAGATTTTTATTTATTTTAGTGTCAAGCACTATAGATGCATAAAGAAATAATTTTTAGAAAGGAAATCAAATATCTCACAATTATTTCCATTTAAATTTTGAACCTAAAATATTATTTTGCTCTGATTAAGTGGTATTGTAATATTATGTCACTGTCTATAAGGATGGAGTACACATCTGTAAACAGATCTTTTTTATATTCCACTACTTTATTTTAATATTATTTTTATAGTTGAATTGCTTCTATATAAAATAAAAAGTCTGATCATTCATATGACTACTTTAAAAAATGTTTATTGATACAAAGTCATTGTACATATTTTGACTACTTTAACCATTAATAAGGCTATTTATGAAATCAAAGAGACTATCATAATCTTTTTTATGATTTTTACTTTTCATATTTTGTTCCATGTACAACTATTGATTTATGATCCATGTTTTCTTTTAAAGAGAAACACCTAAAATTATGCCTTATTATTAGATGCCTGTTTTCTTACATGCCAAAGAATAAATATTTTTCCTTTAGACTTGGGTCAAATTAGTAGCTATCGAGGATATAACCACAAAGTTTGAATAATTGGTGTTGTATATCAGATTTAGTCACTCAGGAGATGAGGTTAGCATTTGCATATGCAGGCGAATTAAAAGTATGAAGGAAGGGAAATCAATCAGGACTCTCAGTCTCATCCTCTCCTACATATAAATCATTATTCATTAAGATAATTTTTCTTGCTAGATTAAATATACATGACCAAATGTACAGATAATTATTTCAAACAAAGGACTTTGACTTGAATTATCTGAACTATTGCTTTTATTTTATTTATTTCTTTTTAAAATCATTATCTTCTGTGTCAATCTCACAATGACTAAGCATCAAATATTTTGTTTATATTGAAGGTATTTCTTCAATATTAGTGAACATATATATTCTAGATTAGTGGTTTTGGGGGTTACAAAGGGATATCCTGAGGAGCTTTAAAGCACTGAAGCTGGGCATCTTCAACCCCAAGACAGTCTGATTTTATTGTTCTTGCTTGTGTTGTGGGCCTGGGCTCTTTCAAAGTTTCCCTGGTGATTCAGATGTGCAGCCAAGGTGGAGAAACTCCATTCTGGTTGACAGTGACAATGAATGTGGAATGACCTTTTAACATCTATGTCTCAATAGTATGTAATAATCCATTTTGCACAGCTGATGAGAATAGAACTCAGGCAGATATAATTCTTTAAAGTTGTAAAGGCAAGAAAATATAGCCAAAGGACAGAGAAGCAAATATGTATTGATGAGGCTGAGGAAGTGGACGAGAGGTGAACTAACTGGGCCTCCAGCTTAGGGCTTGTGTGAGAAGGTACCATGGAGATAAGGAGATGGATGTGTAAAGTACCAGAGTTTGAATGTTTAAGGATGTGTCAGCTGACTGTGGATTTTCTGTTTTTTAGCCAGGACTGAGTCATTATACTGGTGTTCACATAATGGGTTGAGCACATGAGCACAGAAATTGAATGACTGTTTTTGGGAGACTAATCAACGATTTGATAAAAGGTGTCCTAGCCTCATTATTTTTGTCTCTAACTGTATCCCTTACACATGGCTAAAATTTAGATTTTTTTCAAAAGTATATGGTTGGTTTTAAGAGAAAACCTGTTGGCTTTTCATAGTGTTTCACTTGATTTAAGTCTATTCTTTCTTCATCTATTCACTTTAGTAAACTTAGGAATGTACTCATTCTTTTTCACTTTTTTTCACTGTGATGATTAACTATGTTTTATTTTTCACTTACTTCAATAATACTGGAATAACTAGTTGACATTCATATACTATTCTGAATATACAAACTAAGTACTCACAGATTACTACCAAGCTTTATTTGGAAATTAGTTTTAATAAGATCTTATAATTATTCTGTTTTGAACTGATTGTAATATCAGTTATCTTTTATTTTAACATTTTGGGTTACAAGATACTATGTAAAACTAAATCTAAATTTTATCTAATAAGAAATTAAGTATCATTATAATCCAATAGCGGAGTTTCTTTAATGGAATGTTATAATTTATTCTGATTCTTTAATAGTGAAAAAAAGAGATGGTCCATATGTGTTCTTTTTTGTTAATAAACAATGATTTATACTATGTATTGTACTAGAATGCATGAAGCTATTTAATTCGTGGGTGCCTAAGGTAGCAAAAAATAATAGTTGATTTTTTTCTACTTAGTGTTCTATTCAGTCATTTAAAAGCAAAATGTTATGGAAACTATCATACATGGTAAAAATCCTGCAAAACTTGTGTGTGTAATACCTATTTAAATACTGTTGTTGACCTTAGCAGTGGTATAACCATACATATTTGTGAGGGTGAATGCAATGATCATTTCTTTGCAAATACTTGGAGTTTTGTATGTCAGCTGCTCTGTGCTGTACAAGAAGGAAAATTGATTCTACCAAAATTATGAGCTTGATGACTTACTTAGCCTCTTACCCTCTCTTTTCCTCTCTTCCTTGTCAGTCTGCTTTCTTTCTGTAACCTGACTGTGTCTTCTCCTGCCACTTAGAAGCTGCATTTCTAGGGCCATGTACCTTGGGAAACCCAAAGTTCAGAATTCTTTCTTTTCTTCTCTGTACTTCCACTCCCATGAAAAAAGATTGGTCTCTTTCTTACTAAACTATCACTGACTTTGTTTATTTGAAAGGAGAATTGAACTAAGATATAAATGGATGATCATGACAAAGTATTACTGTCATAGAAAATGACTTGAACTCCTCAGAAACTGAAGTCCTAGAGCAAGCTTCCATAGCAGCTAACAAGCTTTAGAGTTTATGAGACATCAGAAACTATTCTAATTCCTTTAATTCTCATGTCAACCTTATGAGGTAAGCATTATCATAAATTTTACAGAAGAGTTAGGCAAGGACATACAGTTAACTATCTCAAGGTCAAACAGCCAGGTGATGTTAAATATGAAGTTCATTTCATCACTTTAAATATTTTCCTTTTCCTTTTGGTTAGGAATATCAACAAACATCCCAAAGAATTAAGAGATTAGCATAATAAGCCCAGACATATCTGTCACACAGATTTAACAGTTGTTAAAAATTTTGCCATATTTGCTTCTTCTATTTATTTTAAGTTTATCATTGAAAACATTTTACAGATGATATAGCAAGCTAAGAAGGCAGAAATATGAGCCTACTGGGCAGCTGGGGTGGATGGCCGAGTTGCTCATGTCAAAGGCTTAGGGGATATGAATATGAATGACTAGCATGAATATTGGAAGGACATGTAGACTTTTGGCTTCACATTTAGAGCTGAGCAATGAAAGGATGTGTGTAAAGTTTTGGTGGGAGGTAAGTAACCTTTGGAAACCTGTAGTAATTCTTATGCATTCATAAGTTCATAGTGACTGAGTGCATTACTCTGAGTGCATTACTCTGAGTGCATTGTTGTGGGCTGCCACAACAAAATTCTTCATATTGTATGGCTTAAACCACAGACATTTAATTTCCTGTAGTTCTGGAGGTTTGAAGTTCATGATCAAGGTGCATGAAAATTTGGTTTCTAGTGAGAGTTGTCTTCCTGGCTTGCAGACAGCCACCTTCTCCCTGTATCTTCACATGGCATTTCCTCTGGGTGCCTGCAGTGAGAGAACTCTGATGTTTCTTCCTCTTCTTATAAAGATATTAGTCCTCTTGGATTAACCATGCCCCACCCCTGATCTCACTTAACCTTATTAGCTTATGATAGTCCTCATCTCCAAATACAGTCACATTGGGGGTTTGGGTTCCAACACAGAAGTTTTAGGAAGCAAGTTCATCTATAATTCTTAGTAAGGTATGTGTCAAGGGCTATAGAAAGTGCTCACCTGTAAAGGACTATTTATCCCCTGGTAAAGGCTTTGACATTCATTATCTGTATGATAAAATATCAGAGACAAATTTTAATCAAGGGATTCCCTTGGGATGATTTTTTTTTCTGAAAAATTATCTCTGGCAATAATGTGGCAATAGGTTGGCAGAGAGATCAATTCCAAAGCTGCTATATTCTTGGGAGTTAATAGGTTGGTCTTCTAGATCAGCACTGTTCAATATAACTTCCTGTGATGATGGAAATGTTTTATTTTCTGCCCTGTCTGGCATGGTAGCCACCCATATGCTGCTATTGAGCAATTAAAAGGTGGCTAGAGTAAATGAGAAACAATTTGTACTAGTGCGAATTTAAATAGCCCCATGTGGCTAGTGGCTACCCTGTTGCATAGAAAATTCTAAATGACTACAGCAGCTATGGAAGTGGAGAGGAAACACCAGAATCAGGAGACTTTTGTGAATTCAAATTCACAGTGACCAATTTAAGTAGAGGGAGGATATGAATCCAGTTTTGTAAAATGTGTAACTGGGCATATGTTGGTTCCATTTAATGAAATAAGAAATAAGGAAGAACAAGTTGGGCTTGAGATTGGTGAATAAAACAAGGGCATCATGTTTTGGAGATAACAACATAAGATGCCCAGTGGGCAGTATGCCGGGTGAGGAGGTGTTTGGACTGTGAAGTTAATTCTCCACACTTATTATAGGTTTGACCTGGAAGCCATCGGCAGAGATTTAAAACAGATGATGTGAAGAGAGTGCCGAACATGAGTCTTGAGGAAGATCAGCAGCTAAGGGGCAGAAAAGAGACCTGGAGAAGAGACTGAGAAAGGACAAGGAATGAGAGTTAGAATGTGAGTGAGAATGAGGACAGGAGGGTAGGGGAGGGAGGGATGAAGAGAAGAGAAGGAAGGAGAAAAAGGAAAAAGAGAATCATGAGACTGTGCTGATCTGTAAGGCATAGGGAAGAATTTTAAGAAAGATACAGAGTCAGTCAAGAGTATCCCACATTGCAGAAAGGACAGTTCTAGGATGAAGCCTAGAAATAGGTCACTGAATTTATCCATTAAGTCTTGGTCACCTTGCAAGAGTAGTTTTAATAGAATGGTAGAAAAAGATGTCAACATGTGATGGATTAAGGAACGAGTGGGAGTTGAGGAAGTAAAGACTAGTCCAAACCACTCTTCGCTAAGTTTGGCAGTGAAAAGAAAAGAGAGTAGAATAAGTGGGAAGATGGATGTGAGTTTATGGAAATACATGAGTTATTATTAAATAAACATTAGAATATTTGCACCTTTGATCTAAGATCCAGATAGGAGTATAGGATTGAAAGGATCATATTCAGAAAAAATTAATAAAGCCACCAGATCCCAAAGAAGAGGTTTCACCTTATTGGTTAGCCTTGGGGAGGAGGAGAGGTTGTATCTTGTACATGCTGCTATACATCTAAGATCTTTTATTTTTTTGTTTATATTTTAAACAGGAACAATGATTTACTTTCATAATTTCAGAAAATAAACACATTATCCATTTGAATATGCTTGAATGAAGTAGAAAACTTATTTTCAAATAATGTAAAATAATTATTGGCTTTGAATATGGAATCATTCACAGTTGCATAGTTATGTGTTACTATAAATTATTTTCTATAGGAATGTGTTGCTCTGGGATTTAATGGCATATTTATAGAATTAAATGTGGGTAGCTTTTTTTAAGTTTTCTTGAAAACTAATTAATATGTTTGATAGAAAATTTAGCAATAGAAATTAGTCTTAACCCTAATAGGGAAGTGTAGTTTAATGGTTTAAAGGATGACTGAGGATAGACTGGATTGAACTCCCAGTTTCACCATTTATTAGTTATATGACATTACCCAAGTCACCTAACAAAATAGTGATTTTAATTCCTCTCTCATAGGATGGTTAGGGGGAAGAAATTAAGAGACTCCTATGCATGTAAATGTACTTTGCCTAGGGCTTGATAATGCCTAATAAATGGTAGCAATTTATTAGATTACTGGGAAACATCAGTAAAATTAATATAGTCCTCACTCATGATCCCCTATAAATTTTCTGGTAAACAGCACTCATTTTAAAGAGTTTTATAAGGAGACTTTGCATTTCATAAGGTAAAATCCTCTGATTTATTGCATCTACATTTATTCTGCTTTTCTAGATAGGCGAATCTAAATTGTTGAACAACTCTAGAATAAAATGAAAAACAAAAGATTAGCTGGAGTAAAAACGTCTCATTTCTAAAACTTGAATTTTTTCTCTGTTATTTCAGATTAAACATGAACACATGCTACATTTTAGACTGAGTGTATCTTGTAGATTACTTAATCAAAGGCACCTGAGCACCTTCATTCACAACCTTTCTGGGATGACAAGTGGAGAACCATTGTAGTGATCTTCCATATCCTATAAACCTATGGGTAGAAATAGTCTTGGGAAGAGTTTTGTGTTATGTAGTTTGTCAGGCATTGGAAAGTCACAGGCCTCCAAATTTCATTTTAAAAGATGTGAACTTTGCCCTGCACTTTATATTCTTGGCTTTGTATTTTGTTTTTGTTGTCTCTTTTGTTCTCTGCTCTACCCCACATTTATCCACTCTGTCATAATTAGTATTTTTATTGATTGGAAAGTGAGATGAAGGGGGGTAACAGTAGCCTTGACTTTGAACTAGATCTACCAGACAAAAGTAACGTAGCAAGTGCCAAGATATAGGAGATTGAGCAGGTAGAAGGAAAGGCTGTAAGCTCTACTCTGTGAATGGGAACATGGAGTAAGAGAAGAGAAGGAGAAGGCAGGGAGACACAGCAAGCTTCTTTAATTTGGTGAAAATTGTCATACGGAAGGAGTCTTACTATCCAATTCTTTGTCTGGCTCTAGGGGTGGGAATGAGGATCTGTGTGTAGGTATTTTAGGCAGGATAATCTCTGCTCTACGTAGGGGAGAGTGTCCCATTAAAGGAGTTAATTCTTTCCTACCAACAAAAGGGTTGTCTGGAGAAATCAGGACTATACTACCACAGAAGATGTATAAATGGGATGGAAGCTGTCTGCCATGACCCTAGAGATTATCTTCCCTATAGGTTGCAGATTGGACTACATAATTTTAAATATTTCATCCAACGTCCTTTGGCATAAAATGAGGCACCCAGAAGTGACTTTTTACAGTGACACAGTACTTATTGCCAATCCCAGTCAAAGATAAAATTCCATTACACAAAAAACATAACTATTTTTTTAGCCTAACTCCTTGCTTATAGTAATAATGCTCTGCTTTTAAAAAGGAGAGCTTGACAAGTCCAACTTTAAATTATTTCTCTGGTTTCTATTCATGTTGTTATCCTGAATAATTTTAAAAGATAATGAATCAACTATATTTGGTTATCCTAGAGATATATAGGAAGTGAGACTAATTTATAAGTGACATTTTGGTTATTGCTGGTATCAAGCATATACACTAATTTCATCTTTTCTGATCACAAACACATCAGTCACTATTACAAACTTCAAACCCTCTTGAGGAAAGCAGGATTCAACATTATGGTGGGACTGGGAAAGAAATGTTTCATATGAACTTTTTCCACTGAATTTATAGCACTTCTTTTCACATATTAATTCATCCTCACATCGAATTCTTTGGGGATTTATCAACAGGACTGAAGTCACTATATAAAAATCCCCTCTCTCATGGAATTCCACCCATTGATCTGGTTCTTACAACATGCTTACCTTTACTATTTCCTTATACTGTTCACTCTGTCACAAGTCTTTGCCCATGTCCAGTTTTTTGTTTGTTTTGTTTTTGTTTTACAGGGGAGGAGGTTGCTTCATAACAGTAGAAGTGGATAAAACATAATATTATTTGGCACATAAAAGATAATGTAATTTGCTACATTCAAAATTTTTTGTTGTTTCAGCAGCTTGGTGTAAGGAACACACGTGGGCTGAAAGATCAGAAAGGCCTAGATTCCAATAGCTATTTCACCAATTCCCGTAAAATGGGGATATGTCCATCCAGTTTGAGTCTTGAGGAAAGAACAAAGCATATGTGTCATAAAATGTAGCGGAAAGTTGTCCTTTTCTTAGCTAAGCCACTTTGAGAGGAGGTGATGGCTTCGTACTGCACTGTAGCAACTCACTACTCTGTCTACTGTCCAGGTGCTGAGCTAGTAGAACACATTGACAAGTTTATCTGTCTAATCTCAGTAATTGGTTTTCTAATCAAAGTTGTCCTTTTTCTAGTCCAGATCAACTGTCTCACAGAGATCTTGGACTTGGTATTCTTTAAAAGGCACTGGTGATAAATTCAACCTCAGGAATCACGGTGTTCCTAGATCAGCTGTGAGTCTGTCTGGAGAGAAACAAATGTTTTTAAAAAGATCAATCTGAATCTGAAGTTATTTAAAAATAGGATTTCCCCTGTCCACAGTGAAAAGTAGGCTGGCTGTTATAGGCCATCAGGCAACAAGTAACCAGGCAGGTGTACCTTTTGAGGCGATGGCTTCACACTAAAGTCTACATGAAATAGTAAAAAAAAAAAAAAAATGAGAGAGAGAGACCACATGTAAATAAAAGTGATCTTGTTGTCAATGGAACTGAGTCATTATATCCAATCTGCTTTGTGGCAGTTTGGCAAATTATGACAGGTTTCAGATATATTCTCTTTGTCCGAGCAAGTTTCTAATATATACATGTACATGTGTATATAATATATAAATATTAGAATTCATTAATGAAAAATGAATCCTTTTATATTCTCTCTGTTTTGACTTTTTATGTTGAATGCTGGTTTTTATTCAATGTGCATGAAAATTCTAGTATAGGGGAGGGAATTCAATTCTGAGTGAATAAAATCTTGTCTACATTGTTTTATTTCACTGATGAATATGTGAAGTATTTGGTTTTTTACTTGTAATAATTGTCAACTAAATTTGATTTCTCCCTTCAATTAATTGGCTATTTAAGATGATTAAAATAATTGATCCAATCTTTAGGTATTTTTAGGTATTTTGTTGTCTTTATGACTCAATGGGTGAAACAAGCCAATTGTATTTATGCTATTTCACCTATAATGAGTCAAGGGGCCTCTGTGTTTTTTTTGTTTTTTTTTTGATAAAATCAAATGTGAAAAAAAGAGTACCCAACCTATTTTTGTGTTTTATTCTGCCTTTGACAAATACAGTTCTCATTTCCAAGTAACTTCAAAATCTGGGAAGTTAGGAGAGTCCATTGATATTCATAATTCTCTAATAGTTAATTATGCATTTAAATTAATTTCAGTGTATTAAATTAAAATTTAATTTGTGATATTAAGATATTGGAATATTAAAGCTGGGGTCAGTGGCTCACAGCTGTAATCCCAACACTTTGGGAGGCTGAGGTGGGAGGATCACTTGAGCCCAGGAGTTTAAGGTTATAGTGAGATATTAATATGATTGTGCCATTGCACTCCAGCCTGGGTTACAGAGCAGGACCCCATCTCTTAAAAAATATATATTAATACATATATGTATGTGTGTATATATACACACACATATACATATATATATATTGCGATATTAAGAACTTGAGATTTTTCATAGTAAAAATGTGTTGGGATAATCTTTGATGTTCGTCAGTTGTTTCATAAAGGTATCCATTTTTTAAAAGGTTCCTAATTGCAGGAGTAGTTTTGGTCCTTAGCAGCTTTTCCTAACTTCCTTTTTGACTGTGTCCACACAAGAGAAGAAAAGTAAGACCAATAAATAACTACAATTGAGGCCAATACAAATAGGCAAAGATTTAAAGCACTGTTTTGTTTATCAGCTTTTTTGGCTAATAGTCTTTGTCAGAAATAGCAGGTGAATCACTGTTTAGGGAACAATAGTCAGTTTTTCAACATTATGCTTTACTTACATGATTGTTAAATTTTGTCACAATATCCACTTTAAATAGATAAATGCAAAATCTGTTTAGTGCAAATTTGCATTTCTTTTACAACTTAATAATATTGATGATATTAAAACAATAGAGCTAAAGACACTATGCAACCCTCAACAATTTAATTTTTTTTCCATGTGAAGACTAGAGTAGATGAATTGTAGAAAAGTGAATTCATGATAGATAGAGTTTAAGGAAAAATCATGACTTCTTCTAAATATATGAATTCATCTTAATGGCCTGACATTTGAAATACATGGGATAAGATGAGGTAGCTGAATTGATGCTGCAAATAAGCCAAGGAAAACATGAAATGATATTTGAGAGTTCCCATTTCCTACCCTTGACTTGACTGATTATAACATTTTTTTCTTGTCATTGTAATGCTCTCTCCATTCTGGGCTATTTTGAATGGCCCTGAACCTATTCTTATTCTAGTGTGTTTTTTTAAATACCATGGCAATAGATAATATGTTTATTGCAGTAAATATTAAAAAGAATTTTCCAAGGGGCTGTTCAACCTAGTTCCTCTGACTTCTCCAGTTAATGGTGAAGGACCATCTTCTTGGGCTGTCTGTGCTTGTTGTGGAATGAGCAGGTGAACCAGAGGGACCAGGAACTATCAGCACTGAGAAGAACACATGCATTTCCTCAAAATGATCTCAGTGACTCTTTGCAAAGGATATGATCATTGTCAACCTGATGTATTAAAGAACATTTTAATATCTTAATTTGTGATCATTTCCTCTGGGAATGCATTTTGTCATACAATATTTGTGTACTATGTGGAAAAAGAAACATAGTAAAGGGACAAATGAATATTGCCTTTTAAAAATAGATCTTTAGTGGAAACTGTTCTTGGATAATTTGAGCACTGTTATTATATGGCAACAGTAATTTAGGCTCTGAGATAAAAGATATCCCACAGTGCACCTAGTTAAAAAAGGAATAAATAATCAAGCATTTCATCATGTGTGACTCATATATTGACATGGAAAAATGTAAGAAAAAAATGTATATATAAACAGGGTGATTATTAAAGCCAGGGAAGGAAGGAATATAAGGGAAAACATACGAAAATATGTATTTTACTTTTTCTAGATGCATGTTAATGAGAACAAGATTAAAGGGCACATAAGTCCCTTAATCCAAAAGCTGTTATGCTCATAAAAATATATTTTACTAAAAATAAATCTTAGTAACACATTTTCTTTTCCAAATTCTCCCGCTTTCAACCTATAAGCAAAAATTAGATTTTACCCTGATCCTTGAAATTAGGACAGTGCTTCAATTTCAACCTGAAGTTTTTCGTTCTAACTTGCTTATGAAAGATTCTTTGTTTCCCTTTTAAAATATACTAGGCTCTAAATCAGATAATTATAAAATACCAATTTTATAAAATATGGGGTTTGATGTCTATGTTGCTGAACAACACAGCTTTTTATATGGGAAATATAAACATAGTATTTTATTTGTACATACTTCTTTATGGCTAACTATGGGTTTGAAAAGTAATAAACAGCAGTGTAATTACTCCATAGCTTGCAGTGGAAATGTGTGTTTGCTTAATATGGCCATTTAAAGAGGGAAATAACTGTTCATCTGTCAACTTTTCAGAAGAGCAATTTTTAAAGCTAATGTCACTTATTTTCCAAATTTAGAAGATGTTAAGAAAAATATGTCATTGGTTGTTTCTTCTGATTATGTTATGAATTTGAAGACACTGGAAAGATGCTATAAAGTTGCCATATTGGGTACCAAAGTTAAGATGAGATTGAAAGAGAGAAGATTCTACTTAAAAGAAAAAAAGCAAAAGACTATTTGACAGCATAATTAAAACGCTTTTATTAATCCAACCGTTGGAGTAAAACTGTAGATATTTTTTGCTTACAAGATCCTATTTATTTATTTATTTTTGAGACAGAGTCTCACTTTGTTGCCCAGGCTAAAGTGAGTGCCGTGGCATCAGCCTAGCTCACAGCAACCTCACTCCTGGGCTCAAGCGATCCTTCTGCCTCAGCCTCCTGAATAGCTGGGACTACAGGCATGCACCACCATGCCTGGCTAATTTTTTTTCTATATATATTAGTTGGCCAATTAATTTCTTTCTATTTATAGTAGAGACAGGGTCTTGCTTTTGCTCAGGCTTATTTTGAACTCCTGACCTTGAGCAATCTGCCCGCCTCGGCCTCCCAGAGTGCTAGGATTACAGGCGTGGGCCACCGTGCCCGGCCACAAGATCCTATTTAGATAACTTACTTATGATGTCCAGGGCACCAAAATTGTTATATCACCCGAGAAATCACCTATATAAGTCATATATTAAATATCGATCATAATAGAAACAAGTGTAAATATGTACTATGACTGCTTTGGTCATCTGTTTTGAAGATAAGTTGGTGTCATTCAACCACCCTAGTATAGGGAAAATAATATAACTGTTTCTCTGTCATTGCAAATATAAGTTCTTTAATTAAATTTTATCTTTTAATTTTAATTTGATTTATAGATGGCAGCAGAGCTATGGCAGCAGAGCAGAGCTATGCCCAAAGCTAGAGGGCAGTTTTCTTCTCTGGTAGGATAATCATAATGAATAATTAGCACTTGGTGATGATGCCAGGCCAATTTATTTTATTCTATGAAGTAGGTCTGATAATTATCCCCATTCTGCAGATAAGAACATGAAGACCTAGGTTATAGCTCTTGACTAAGGCTTTCAAAAACCATTTTATATTTGTTTTCTATCACGTTGCTATGGCATAAAAGCAGTCCTGATTTCCAAAGACAATAGATTATTGAAAAGGAAGAAAATAAGAAATCACTAAAAAATATTAGCTTGAAGACAATTTTTAGCCACACATGGATAATTTATATGAAAAAGCCATAAAATGAATTACATATGTATATACTAGTCCATTCGTTTCTCCTATTAGAATTTGAGAATACTCTTTGGTGTTGTATCTTACTCATTTTTGTCTAATCTTTTGAAAAAAAGAAAAGAAAGAAAAAACTGAGCTTGTGGTGGGTGGCTATTAAACAGAGAGGCGTTCTTTGACCCCCATCCAACTGAGAGTGAGTAGGGCAGAAGTAATGTTCTGTGACTTGCAAGGTAGGTGATAAAAGGCCATGCAGTTTTCATGCTGTTGCTGGGATATTCTTAAAGCGTTGAGCTGTCCTTAAGACATTCAATTAATTCAAGACCACCATACTGTGAGGAAGGCCAAGCCATACTGAGGGGCAATGGGTAGGCTTTCTTGCAGACGTTCCCAGTTGAGCCCAGCTTTTGTGTCTTCCCAGGCACCAGACATGTGAGAGAAGCCTGCAGATGAGCTCCTCCCCCAACCATTTAAATCACTCTGAGTCCTTCAAATCTTCCCAAAGCCTCATACATTTTAGAGGAGAGAAAAGCTGCTCCCATTATGCAATGTCTGAATTCCTAATCCACAAAATCCTTGACTGTAATAAAATGGTTGTTTTAAACTACATTTTGGGGTGGTTTGCTACACAGCAATAAATAACTGGGACAGTGTTCAATAACAGTTTGTCGAATGAATCTCCATTATGTGAGAGGTCCCAGTGAGTAAACCTAATGGAAATTGAAATAAGAGAAACCTGTTATATTTGACGGAATTCTTTTCCTCTCAGGTTAGTAATGCTGGTAAGTAGATTCCAGAAGCTGTCGTTAAGGCATTTCCCCCTGCCAGTTCATTTAAATCACACAGCAGTGAATATTACATGATAAACTTTTTTGGTACAATTCATCATTTGAGGAGTTGTTTGTAAGATATAACACCTATAAACAGATTGTGTACAGTATAACTGAAAAGATGCAGTTTGAGGTTGAATATGAAGTGCTGTGGAGAGAGACAGCACAATGATCAGGGAATTTAGGATAAACATTTTTGCTTTTTCTTTTGGATTATACTAACATGTCTTACCATGGGCCTTATGTAGCAAGTAAAATGGAAATTAACTGTCCAAATAATGAAAGCATTAAAATATATCTGCTGAAATTTTTGAGGGAAAAGTAATTTTAAGGTTGCATTATCTGGGAAATTTAGTTGAAGTCCTCATATTTTGCTGTTTTTTAAATTAAGAAACCATAGTGAACTATTTCCCTTGAAATTGAATAATTTACTTTTATAGTGTCAAACATTCCCTCTTAGCCAGAGTTTCTATTGTTCTTTAGAATAAAGTAGTTCTGTTTTCATGCACATGTTAAAATTACCATCTTTTTGCTCATGTATCTACCAACGATACTTTTGAATATTCTAACGAGTAGTTGTGCAGAATTGTCTATTCAATATTTGGGGAAGAAGTAAAGGCTAATATTTATAGAAATTCTAAAGAAAACTTGGTTATTTTACAATTAGAAGCAAGAGACATTATCCAACAATTGAAAGAGACAGTCAGTTGTCATGAAGGAAAGCACCAATCAGTTTTCTGGGTGCTTTAGTAGGCTTTTTATGTAATACAGTGATTGCCATTTTTCGCAGGTGATTCCAAGATTGAAATAATATTATTTTTTATTCCTTTTTAGAGTTTAGATCTAAGAAAGTGAAACAGCTTCAGTTTATTTTTCCTGCTTTACAAAAAAAGTAGAGAATTCCATTGTATTAGTTATATTCTGCTGTGTAACTAAGTATCAAGAGCTTAGAGACCTAAAACAATATGTGTTTATTATATTGCACTTTCTGTGGGCCAAAAGTGTGGGCACCACTTAGCTCCGTCCTTGGCAGGGCCGAAATCAAGGTGTCAGCCAGGGCTGGGGGCTCACGTGGGACTCTACTAGGGAAGGAGTAGATTCCAAGCTGACGTGGTTGGTGGCAGCATCCCATTCCTTGCAGATTGTTGAACTGAGCATCTCAGCTCTTTGCTGGCTGCACCTGCCCTTACTTCTTTGCATGTGACCCTCTCTAGGGTAGCTCACGATGTGGCAGCTTGCTTTGACCAGTAAGGGGGAAGTTTCTCAGTCAGACAGATATTGCAATCTTATGTAATGTAGTCATGAAAAGTGACATCCCTCAACTTTGCTATATTCTTTCTGTTTGCTAAAAGCAACTCGCAGGTTCTGACTGCGTTCAAGGGGAGGGAATGACATAAGGATGTGAATGCCTGGAGGAGAAATTGTGGATCTGCCTTAGAGACTGTTTGAAAATGCATTACTTTTGAAGGTTCCTCAATGACATTATTCTTTAGATAATCAGAGGCAGTTTCACATATTATCTAGTCATCTCAGCAAAATGCATGTTTATTCTTGTTTTGTGTTGTCAATAAATCAAGAAGCATTAGATAAATATTTGACTATAAATGTAGGAGACCATCAGCCTGGTTAAGTGCAAATGGGCTTTATTTTGGGAACATAGGTAAATAAAATTTCATTAAGCATTATTCTGCCTAGGGGAAGTGAAATTTTAATTAATGAAATTGAAAATGATCATTTCAAGTTTTCTCTTTTCTTCCAAAATTGTTTATATGTAAAATAAATTCTAAAGTTTGCCATAATTTTTTTAATTGAAGAAATTTACTGTGATTATGGAATAATAAATGCCACACAATTGCTTTAGAAGGATATAGTCTTTCCTAAGAATGTATTTTTATGTAAATTAATGAATCCTTAGAACCTGTAGCTTCTAAGCAGTGACTTATCACTCTTGTAATTAGGTTGACTTATTTAGACCAATGCAGTAATCACATATGCCAATTTAGTCATCCATCTAAATCTTATTTGTCTGGAATGCTGTCTGTAATGGTAAATTCAGAGTAAAGGTTTCAGCAATGGGATTTGAAATAAACATGAAGGGACTTCAGGGCAACTGCCTTTATGAATAGAGGTCTAGAAACTTCTTTTCTTTAACTATTCTGACCCTGGCAGAATTATTCCTTTTCACCAATTCTAGAATGCCAGATATTCTTCTAGGGGTTCCGTCTTCTGTCTTCAGTCCTTGACTCTCACTAAAGCACTAATTCTAGATGTCTATCCGTATTATACATTTACTTTTAAGTAAAATTTTTTCAGATTCTTGCTTACTGTATGGGTTTTGTTAGGGAGAGTGGAAAAATATCCCCGAGGTAAGAATGGGTATATTGAGGCAGGCTTGAGAGGCAGGAAGGCATGTCAATCAGGATAGGTCAGGTTATGCTGATTTAATGAATATCCCCCCAAATCTCAGGGACTTACAACAACAACTCTTGCTTAGGGTTTCTTTCTTGACAACATTCTATGCCTTTTGTGGATTGGCAGTGCCTGTGTTATACATTCTCATTCCAGCTTTCAGTCTGACAAAACAATCTCTATCTAGAACATTGTTGGTTCCATGGCAGAAGGAAAAGAGACAGGACCATACTCTGGCTCTGAAAATTCTAGCTCAAAAGTGACACATGACATTTGCAATCTACCAGAAGGTAAGGAGAAGATGCAGAGAATCTGGCCACAATGAAGATATATTTGTATATTCAGGGCTTCACTTATGATCAGTACTATTTTTTGTGTGTATATGTGTATGTGTATCTATTCTAGAATCTGTATATATTTATTCATGTACATATGAATTTTATTCAACTCCACCATTATCTTCCATGTTTAAAGCTACGCTTTCATAGGAAAGTCTTCCAAAGAATACTTTATTAGTTGCATTCTTTTGGGTAGTGTTAAAATGGTGATAAAATTGATATGGCTGATAAGACTTTTCCACCTGTAATTGTCAGTAGTTTAAAAGCAAATTATAACTTTCTGAGGAGTAGGATATATATATATATAGCAACATTTAGGAATTTTCTCCTAAAAAGCACAGGGGTTAAAGAATCTTGAAATTGAAAAATCATTCTCAGTTGCATCATCTCTTTCTATATTATTATGGTTTCATGAGTTAACATTATCTAAATCAGTGGAGAGCAATAGAATGATTTGTATTGCAAATGGAAAACACAGTGTGGGGATAGTGTTTTAAATTATGAATTCCTCCTCGTTGAGGAAGAGTAGTTTGTGGAGAAGGTGCAAAGTAAACTGGTACGTTGACATGCAGAGTAAGGGTAAGGCTTACCATCATCTTGCCCTCCTCTACTTCCACCTCTTCTTTGTCATGAGGTAGCTCTATTCCACAGAACAGACTGCACATTCTTGTTGTTTAAGGAAGTTTAAATGGATCATTGCAAATATATCATTACTACTTGAGAAAAGTGATTCTAAGCATATGCCAGCTAATAGCATCACCTTGGTATTTAAAGGACAGAATGGGATCAGCAGTCTTTCATCTGAACTTGAGTCATGCCAAAGCCACAAAGGAAATGAGTGCATTCAACAAAATTAAGAAGTAAAAAGAAAATTCTGGATTTTCTCTTTTGCCATAAATGGAATTATTGTCTTCTTGGATATTTTGAACTGACCATTTAGTTACGTTTATGTTGATCTTTTTTTTCTGTGCATAATTGCTGACTTTGAGTTGATGTGCTGCACAAAAGAATCTCCCAGACTCTAAATGTTATTTATTGTTGTACTATATCAATACATAATTTTTCACTAAATATTTGTTAAATATATATTTTTCATTTGGAAAAATCTAGTTTTAATTTCATAAACATAAGAAAACCCCACAGGGTTGAGTATCCAGATCTTCTGTGACTCTCAGAAACACCTATCCTTAGGCTATGCTCTGGAGGAAATTAGACATAATTTATCTATGGTCTTTTTGTGTGTGGTTTTTAGATAAAGTCATGCCAGATCACAATGTCAAAATCTTGTTTGAATTAGGGAAAAAGAATTTAAACAAATCCATCTCTTCATTTGAAAGTGTATTCCTCCCATTGTGAAACTATCAGTAGTTGTTGGATTTCTTCAAATCAAAGCATGATTCATATAATTACTGTATTATGATTAACTTTATTAAAGGACTGAAGATATTTTAATGGTTTGTGATGAATAAAAAGATTAACTGTGAAGAGCTAGCTAGTCTGTAGTGAGAACCGCTGAATATTGAATTCAGTTATAGTTATTGTTGAATATTCTTTTAATAAGATTGAATCCAAAGATAAGGCATTTTATTTCTTAAAACTTCATTGGCGTATATTTTAAGAATGACCTACATAATGATGAATTTTCAAATTCTGTTAGCATCCTGTAAAAAATAAAATAAGAAAGAACCCTGGCATAATGACTTAGGTTTTCAGTTTAAATTCATGTTTATTATTGACAGTTTTCTTCTGCTCATTTCATAAGATTTTATGTGTATAGTTACTGATTTTTAAGATTTTCTTAAAATCTGTACTTGATTTGTGGCTACTTACAACTTGCTACTAAAAGACTGTCCTTATTTCTAACCATAAACATTAGAAAAGAAGATGTTAAGTTATTCTAATTATCCTAATCAACTAATTTTAGAACCCTTCAAAAAAGAGGTTTCTTTGGAAACTGAATAAGAGAAGAGTATTAATGTCTATTATTTACTAATTCTCATCAGTTTTAATTCAGAAAGTGAAGACCAAGCATTTTTTTTGGTGCTTCAGTACTTGAGTGGAAAATAACTCAATGAAACATACTTTTATAACATTTTATCTCTTTATAAGCAACAGCATTTGATGTTAGGGGCAGTGTCCACTTTATAAAATAGGATTTTTGATCATTAGTTAACATTTAGTTTCTCTCCAGACATCTTTACAATGCTGTTATGTTTATTTTCAATTTATTTCTTGGCTTGATTCCATTTGGAGACGGCTTATATTTCTACTGGTTCTTCTTTCCGTTACTGATTTTTGTTCAGTCTGACCTCAATCATAGGAAAGGTGGTAAAGAGGTCATCCATGTGCTCATTAGAAGTTTTAGGATGTACCTGATGGAAACCAAAGATGAACCAAGGAAATGGAGTGGTTAGGTTCCTTCCCCAGTGGATATCATTTACCTTTGCCAGGTGAACCACCTGGAGATCTTCTCAAAATGCGAAGCCTGATTTTGTAAGTCCTGGGCATGTCTGAGCACCTGTGTTCTGACAGGTTCTCAGATCATGACCATGATGTGGGTACTAAAAGGAAGACTTGGCCGTTGGTAAAGTGAAATTTGAGGAGTCCTTGTCATATAACAATACCTCCTTTGGTAGAGCAGTAGATCATATGAATGATTCCCTAAGTGGACCATGAACTACATAATCAGAATTTCTAATGTCAGACTTCAGCCCTGCAATTTATAAGCCATGTAACTTAGCCATTCACTTAACTTTTCTGATACTCAGTTTCTTCATCTGCAATAATAGAATAATAACAGCACCTACCTCCTGGGGTTATTATAGAGATTAACTAAATTCAAATTAATAAAGCACTTAGAATAGTTTCTGGAACATTGTGTTATAGAAGTATTTGTTAGATAAATAAAATATGCGTTGTAGGTAAAACATAGCAGCCAGCCATCAGTCTTCGCTGATGGGCTGATGGATGTTGTTAGTTAAATATGAAATATATCTCTACTATCTAGGCAAGTATCAGTGATCTGATGTACTTGACTTGTAGAGCCTGAGGGCTTCTTTTTCTTCGGGGACAACTGGATTATGCTTTTATTGAGGAGAAGACACAAAAATTGATTGGAGGGTATGTCCTAGCATTACCTAAATAAGAATTCAAAAGTAAATACCATACCAACAGATGTCTTCTTCCCAGAGAATTGCTAAGCACTTCCAAGTTTTTCCAAAGAGTATGCTGGGGAATGAATAATTACACAGAAAGTTAAGAGCAGTTGAAAGATAAAGGATTTTTTGTTCCAGTTTGTCTAAGAATTATTAGCTTTTTAAAAAAGTCAATTATATTTCTTTATGGCAGTTCTACTTAGAGTCTTTCATATATCATGTGCTTTGTAAATCTTCAAACTGTTTTAAGAGGCATTGTCAGGGACCATGTCCAGTACAGTATGAAACACTAAAATAAACTAAACAATCCTAAAAGGACTTTGCCACAGATACTATTATTTGTTGGTAAATGTACAAATTTCTACCTTTAATCTTTGTATGTAAATCACTTTTAATCTACATGTTTGATTTTGAAAGCAATTAAAATTTTATATGATAATAGCCCCCAATTAAGGAATTTATAAAAGACAATATACCAGATTTCTGTAATAGACACACTATTTCTTTGGGATCTTGCATAAATAATTTGATCTCTCTCAGTTTTGATTTTTTATCAATAAAAAGGCATACCTCATTTTCATACAGCAAGTAATAAAATAGGACTTTAAAAAATGTTTCTTTCAATTCCAATACATATAAAATATGGATGTTAGACAATGTTTACATGAATGATATATTAGATATTTTTAAAAGAAAAAATTTTATGTTGCTTGTCTTACCTTATTATATACATAGAGGTCAAATTGGCTAATATTCTAAAATGTTCTAAATGAGATTAAAGTTTTAAAAACATATTATGTATATATGAGAAAAATAGGATATTTCACCAAGTAATAAAGTTTTCATAAGGATAAGCAGAAATAAATGTATTTTCATTCTTAATCTGTAACAATTAACATTTTATCTGCATGTTATCTACTTCTAAAATGATAGTCTTTATGTATAAATACTTATTTTTACATATGGTTTATGAAAAGCATTCTTTTGCAAGAATATTTGAGATTTCAATGATACTTCAGGCATGCAAAAAATATAAAAAGTAAAACAGGCATACAATTGACTACTTTCTTAGAACTTATTCAAACAATATGCTTTCTCCATGGCAGTGTAAAAGCAGTCTTTATGAAATGTGGCATATAACAACAAAACAAAGCAAAACAAAGTTAAACAAAAAAGTGAAAGCATTTTTATTATTCTTAGTTTTTTGTGTTTTTTTTAGAAAGATTCTGGCATTTCTCTTTTGTATGGATAACAAAAGTTTAGAATAATTTTCATTGAGAAGAACCAAGAACTAGGAAAAGAGAGAAAACATTTATGATCTACAATACTTATTTAGAGAATTTCATTGGTGAGGATTATCCCCTTTTTTCTCTTAAGCATTTTAATATTATTTTTTCTATATAAATTACAATACTTGTGAACAACACTTCCTCATGTCATCAACTGTGCTGTATGATGCTCTGTGGTCTGTCCCTGTGCTCTGGTACCCTGGAAGCAGATGTAGTGTGGGCTCTTTCCATGGTAAGCCCTTAGGAAGGAGTTAGGGGGTTAGTGACAGATGGAGGCACAGACAATCCCAGACTACCTTGACTCCTTACTGGATTGTAAAACCCATAGCGCTGTTAAAAATTTATTTGAAATCTGCTTAGGTGTAATACATAATTTAAGAAATATAGGGTGCAAAATATAGGGTGGGATTGTTAAGTTCATGTTTGTTGAATGAAGAATAAGTACACCGATGACCTTTGCCCTTCAAGAACATATAATTTAATGGGAGAAACAGAGTTGTTTAGAACTATTTGTATTCCCAGCCAGGATGCTGTGGATCACAAGGAAAGGTCAAGTTCAACAGGGTAGGATTAGGAAAGATTTTACTTAGGAAGTGGCTTTTAAATTGAATGATAAGGATGAGTAGGATCTTAAAACATGGAGAAAGAAAAGGGCACCCTGCATAAACAGAACACCACTGAGAACAAAATCCCAGAGACTAGAAAGGTGAGGATGCATTGCAGGATGTGCTTTCTGTGTCTGATGGGTTTGATGTGTTGAACATCTTGAATACTTTGTTTTTTTCTGGTTTTGTTTTTGTTTGTTTCTATATACTAGAGACTGAAAATTGCTCCCCAAAAGACATTATTTTTTTACTGTTTACCAGTAGAATCCCAATATCTTGAACTCATATGCAGCTACAAGTCACAATATGACCAAGTACTAGCCAACAACTATTATGTATCTGTAATAATTAAAATTAAAAACTTTTTTAAAAATGCATACAGAAATTCCATGTCGTCCTTCAGTGGAATCATCTTAACGGGAAGAGACATTCGTTTTTTTTCTATCACTCCATTTTCCTACCTGGAATGCACGTGTGGTGTCCAGGAACCCTGGAAGACATTTTGAACCTTGACCAGGAAGGTCATGTCCTAAAAGTAGTGCAGGCTAGTGAGAGGACAGGGTGAGTATCTGGAGCCACTAAGCCATTGTAGATTGTAGATCAACTAGTGCCTTTTTTTAATACAAGCAATAAACTGTGTTACTTGTGATTTTGTTATTATGTGTAGCTGAAGATAACCCTGACCTATATACTCCCCCAACACAGTGTAATTTCTCCTGGATATTATAACCCAAAAGACTAAATTCTCTGTTTCTTTCTCATTCCCATAGTTGCGTGTGCAGGGTTAGTATATGGCAGGCTGTGTTTAACTAACCAAAGAATGAGTAGTGAAAAAATGACTGTAAATATATATGGCAGTGACATTGCTAAAGAGCTTTATCATCTGTGCTGATTTTTTTTTTTTTAAGTTTCTTTAAATTTAGCTCTTAGGATATGTATAGGATCAATTTGTCAGTTTCTCTTTATCTACACAAGAACATTGGAAGTCCATGGTGCATACACATTGCAGAGTATTTGTGTTTGTGACTATGTCTCCGTATACCAAAGGGAGCAGCATACAAGATTAAATGCAAACTGAATATAAGATACGATACCATTTCACCACTGTAAATTATCCACAGATAGTCAGGTTTCATACAAGACATAAGAATTAATGGCCCTTGCTCATTTTTATTTATTTTTTCCATTTTATTCCTTATCTTAAAAATGTATTTCTTGTCTCCAAAATGTTTTATGGGTCATAGAGATCCCTTTATCTAAAATTTAAATAATATTTAGAAAATTGTTTTCTTAAACATGCCCACCTGTTTTCTACTGCAGACCCAGAATTGTGATCCAAGTCTCATGGTTTCTAACTGTGTGACTCTGGGCAAGTTTTGTAAACTTTCCTCTCCTTTCATTTCTTGACAGCTGGGGAATAATAGAATTTACATCAGAGAATAAATTGCACTGATGTATGGAAATTGCTTGTACAGTGCCTGGCGTTGATAAACACTATCAAATAACCAGCAATTATTATATTGAGATCTTGTCATGATCTTTTTTATAAGTTTAAACTTTATCCATGTATAAATATAGCAAATGATTTAAATTCAAAGTGGAAGCATGCTAGATGAAGAAACTGGGATTTTAGGTGGGTTAAAAAAAGTTGCAGTCTGGGAGATGGATTGGAAGAAGGATAAAGTGAAAATGTTAGAACACCATTTAAATAACAGCTAACCTTTTACACAATGTGACCATAATAAGAGCAGTAAGATTGCGTCCATCTGCATGGCATAAGAATTAAACTAAGCACTAAACTGGGTAGGCCAACTAAATATCAACCCCCTACCCTTATTCTTATTACAAAACAAATATTTTTTTCCTAGGGAGATGGAAATTATTAGCCTAGTTTAGAGTGGTGGAGGTCATCATAAATCCTCAGGCTTTGAGGGGGCTAGACCCAGAATCGAACACAATCAGGATTTTGTAGCCAAAGATAAGGCCCCTGCAGGTGAGAGGGAGGCACCTGCTGTGCTCTCTTTTACTGCAGGCAGAGCTGTTAATCCTTCACTTGCTAGAACACAATAATTACTCACCAATGAAATGTGATAGAAGAGGATTTGTTGTGGTATAATGACTTTCATACTCACAACATCCCCGAACTCTGCAGATGAGTGATTGAAGAGCTCTGCATCATCCTCCCACCTGCTCAGGGAATAACTGGAACCTCTAACAGCGTGTATTTTTTTAAGCCAAGTGAGATCACTAGAGGGGAAGACTAGAGTGGAGGTGTGTTTGGCATGAATTTAAATGATAGCTTGAATAAAACAGATCTCTTAAGCGCTTTTCAAACTGTTGCTATCTCCATTGTTTCTGCTAAGATCTCCTGAATCTGTGATACAGCCAGGATGCGTGCTTGTGCGGGCACGCTTCCCACCAGTTAACTGTTATGTGCAATGCAATCTGAAATGCCTGAAGAAATGTGTTCCGGAGCCCTCTATAAATAGGAAAAGCAAACTGATTTCCAATTGTAGGATGCTCGATACACTGTAAGACAGCAATTACAGGAAAAAGAAATTATTGTAGCTGAAAAGGAAAACAAAAACACTCAATTTTGTTTTAATTCATCATTTAATTTATCTTTAGGGAAATTCAATTTATCTTTAGGGAAAGAGATGTGTTTTGAATTTTGGGAATCATTGCTTATGGGAATCACCTGGGGATCCTGTTCAGCTGCATGGGGTGGGGTTGAGAGTGCGTGCCTAACAATCTCCTAGGTGACGCTGATGATGCTGAGTTGTTTTGGCTGCACTCAGAATAACACGGTTCCATAGTATAACAACATACTTCCACACAGATGTAAGAAAGGGTCAGTCATAGGCTCTTTAGAATCCCATTCCTTCGTAATGTTTCTTGTGCTTGGTTGACAGTGCTTCCAGCATTGAGCAGTTCAGTCTAAACAGAAGTCACAGCCGCTTCTACTCACATTTCGAGCACAGAGTTGGTATAAATATCAGACCACACTACATTTCTGAAGCATAATGGGTCTGTCGGGAGTTTCTGGACCTATGTTTTTTCAAAAAAAATCTGTATAGGCTACTGAGGGAGGCTCCCTTGTAAGCCAGCTATGACTGCGTTCTCACAGGGAAACCTCCATGAAATAATCTCAGGGTGTTGAGGCTATTTTGCAGAAAGAACTGGTGAAGTATCATTTCCATTCATCATCTTCATCAAATGTCTTTTTAAAAACCCGGATGGCTCTGTGAAGTGCTGTGTCGAGGAAGCGAAAGCAGATGTCATGCTGACTCCTGGGAGAGTCTGTGCAGCTGCCGGGGCATTCAGGGTCCCCAAGCCCTCCCCAGATTATTTTAGTTTATTTCTGTCACTCAGGCTCTGCTATTTCTTTGCATTTTCTCAGCATCTCCCCACTCTCCTCAGGACCCATTGTACACAACACCTTCTGTTCTTACAGGACTCAGCCCAAATTCATCCAATGGGTAGATGCTCAAAGGAAATGGTAGAGGCTCCTTTGACAGTGAGAGGAGTATGGATGAAGAAGGACAACTAGTGACAAGAAATGGAAAAAAGCAAGACAAGGCTCTTTACTGCTGTTGTCATTGTACCAGTGCATTTGTCGTTCAGTAAGTCAGAACTTGAAGCGCTGGGAGTGTGTCTTCCTCTAGTCCTGTCTTCTCTGGGCACCAGCCTCCCAGTGCCTCCACATGCTATGTGCTCGTGAGATCGATGAGTTTATAAGAAAGGTTGTGCATCTCCTAATATTGGCAGGATCCCTGGGGAGCTTTACAATTTACAAAGCTTTCACATAGATCGTCCAACAGCCAATGTAGGGCAATTCACCTGAGGTCTCTTGGCTAGGGATTATTTTAAAGGGATATGCTGAAGCCAGGCGGGGAATTTTACTGCCAGAAAAATGCTGTTAAATACCCTACAAATAGAGAGTACTAGAGAGAGTAATATTTAATTCAGAATATTGTTGAATCCTTCCTTTCCTTTTTTTTATTTTATATTTCTACTATTTTCCTAATTAAGCCATAATTTTATAAAATTTTAAAGATCCCATCTCACGGACGAAATGGACTAATCCATTTATCAGTGAGAAATTATTCATTTTTTGATGATATTATTATTGGCCTATTTAACAAGAAAACAATATTATATAAATGTTAATGTTCAACTATCTTAATTTTAAGGTTTACTACACTCTTCTAAGCTCTTCTTGTATCAAATACAAATAAAATGCTTCCTAAAATTTATATAAAATTGCCCCTGTATTGTGTTTAGAGTCAGGCTGGCTCTGGACCATTTCCTGGCTTTCAATCCTTGCTCAGGATTTGCTAGTTCTCTAGACTATGGGGAAGGTAGTAATCTCTCACCCCTTATCCTTATCTGTAAGGTGGGAACAATAGAGCACCTGTTGTGATGATTAAAATAAGAATGGCAGGCACACAGCCTGGCACAGGGTAAGCATCAGTGAGTGCTAGCTCTCTTAATTAATGTTGTCGTTTCATATACTTTATGTCATTATTACTTGCCTTTTATTATTTATATACTTCGAAACTGTTATTAAGTAACTAAGTCCCAAGTCACTGGTTTGCATATTGATCTTGTGCCTGCTGTTAAGCTCACTTGAATGGCATTTTGTGCTTTCCATTCCTTTAAAATAGGTGTCAGGAAAGAAACTAGATCATCATTTTTTTTTATGGCTGAGCAGTGCTCCATGGTATACATATACCGCATTTTATTAATAATAAAAGTGGTGATCTAGTTTCCTATGTAACAACCTGGATGGAACTGGAGACCATTCTTCTTAGTGAAGGATTGCAAGAATGGAAAAGCAAACACCACGTGTACTCGATACTAAATTGGAACTAATTGATCAACACTATGTGCACATATGGAAATAAAACTCAAGGGATATCAAGTAGTGTGGGGGGGGGGAAGGAGATGAGTAAATTCACACCTAACGAGTACAATGCACACCAACTGGATGAAGGGCACAATTGTAACTTTGACTCAAACTTTGACTCAAACTTTGACAAAAGCAAATTATGTAACCAAAACATGTGTACCCCTGTAAAATTCCAAAATAAAAAAAATTAAATTTACTCCAATAACAGTACTTTTTAAAAAATAATAATTTAAGTGCCACAAGTAAATATATGAGGGTGGGTAGTGGAATGCACTTGTACCACTATTTGGAAGAAAAAAAATGGAGATAAGCTCAATAGCTGTTAATAGCATACTCATTAAATGTGTGTTAAATCCAAATTCTGTCATATGTGGCTTCAATAAAATTTGATTTATTTTGGCATTTGTAAAATTAAAAAAAATAAGCGACATGAAAGACTCAACGTGACAAAAGTCCTGGTTCCCTTACTCTCAGGGCAGAATTAGCTGAGGGAATGGAAGCTTCTGAAGGGGAGGTTTATTCCTCCTGCTTTCAGGGGAATGGTTGGTGAATTAAATGGCTGTTTTTTTGTTAACTAAATCATGCTCTGTTGTAAGAGCTCTCACAGTGTGGAAAGTTAGGAGGGGAACAGGGAGGTTAATCTGCCCTTACATTTTCACCATTTAGGGAAGGGGGCATTTGATGACCTGCGTAAAGAAACGGTAAGGCTTTTTATCTTCTGACATCTAAGAATGGAAAAAACATTTTGTGCCATTTTACATGTGAACCAATGCTCTTATATTCTTCCATGACCTCTATTTTTAACCCAGAAGACAATATGTCTTTATAACCATCTTGTAAATAAATATCTTGTTACATCAAAGAAAAAAGTAAGCATTAATAACTAGTAATTAACTCTATTTCAGACATTGTGGCAATATGTGATTATATATTTTCATGAAAGGATGAAACAGGAGAGAAGTGAAAATATATGTGACTGTTGTGACTATTGCATCATTCTATACCGGTCTTCAAAGGCTATCACTTATACCCTGTCTCCTATGCATTCCTTTCCCTTCCATTTCCTTTTCTGTGCTATTTGCTGTGGTATTAAACCTGGAAATAGTTTGGTGTTCTTGCCTTGTTTCTTAGGAACCTTTCTGAGGGATTGTTTATACAGGAAATTATCATCCCACAGTTAGGAAAGCAGTGCTACAGATGAATAATGTTTTGACAGAATTTTCAAAATGAAATTGCATACTATACCTTAGCAGAGCTGAAATATCTTAATGTATATGTTCTTGAGAAAGTTATCTTTATCACCTGAATAGGGAATATGAGAATGAAAATTGATTCCATTTTTCTTATCAAAAAATTGAAGAGTGAAGCTTTTCTCTAGACAAATAATCCAGCTGTCTGGGGGAACATTTAGACGTGAGATTCAGAATCTTTTTAATTACGCTAGTTAATTGTTTACTCAGTTATTGCATCATTAGTTGGCAACCCTGTTGGACCAGTACTCCAATGACTCCTATCTCACAACTTGGCTGATAAGTAGGGGCATGATTCATTGCATTTTTTCCATACTCTTGACATCAAGGGTAAGAGTTTAACCATTATTAAAAAATATGTTCAAAATTCAGTCTCATGCTCTGTAGCCCAGATATAACACAAAAATGGTCTAATTTAGTACAGTCATCACTTGGTTTCTGAAGGAGATTGGTTCCAGGACTCCCACAGATACTCAAATCTATAGATGCTCAAGTCCCTTATATAAAAATGGCTTAGTGTTTGCATATAACCTATGCACATCTACCTGTATACTTTAGTCATCTGTAGATAACTTAAAATGTCTAATACAAAGTAAACACTATATAAATAGTTGCTTTTGCTGTATTGTTCTTTATTTTTATTACTTTATATTGTTGTATTGTTATTTTAAAATTTTTTCCCCACATTTTCAATCTATAGTTGGTTGAATCCGCGAATGCAAAACCTATAGATATAGAGGGCCAACTGTATTAGGTTTGAAATTTCTTCCTCAAAGTTGCCATAGTTTCTATTTATACATATACATATATGTGAATGGCATTATTTTAAAAGGCTTATCTTTAATATGTAAAACATTTAAAACATTAAATACTATTATGAGAAGAAAGTAAAAGGATGTCCTGGAATAAAATTTTTACATGGGAAGCATTGTGATAGCACTGGATAACGGGTAAGAAATCTTGGTTTCCATTTCAATGCTTTTATTAATTGCTGGAGAAACTTTTGACTCATGGTTTAATCTTTTCTTTCTCCATTGCTTCACTATGTTAATTATCTTTTTTTTTTTTAGCATTTTTTTAACTGAAAGAATTGAGAAGGGAAATTACTGAACGTGAGGAAAAAACAAATTTAAACACAGAGCACAAATAATTAAATATATTTGGTACTTCATCATGTTAGGGAGATTTGAATGTAGAAGATGAGTTTTAAGAGATAGAAGTAACAGTGTAATAAGACAACTAGCTGCAATAGTTCTATAATAATAATCCTATATGTGAAGGAAAAAGGAGGAACTAATGCACAGTGTACAGCAGAGTGTATTTTGAACCTGACATAAAACGATACCAGTAGTGTTCATGTGTATAGTCAACACACGACAATTAAATACAGGTGTGGCATGGGTATGGCCTACTGAGCCTACACGAGTGAGCAATGTAGACCTTCTTCTTGTTCTGGAAGTGGTTCAAGTGATTTATCAGACATGTATTCATGTGTTCAAAGTGCTTCGTTGAAGGAGGCGTATGCGCACGGATGCCCAAGGAACCCCTGAGAGGGTCCACCAAGGAAGCTAGGGAATGATCTTAAGAAGAGGCACCACATCATAGTTTTATTGTTTTGGGAAGATCATTCTTCTGCAACTTGAATTAGGGGTTGGAAGACAGCAATACTCTAGGAAGGAAGATTAGTCAGGTGGTTCTTGTAATAAATAATTCAGGGAGGTCTGAAGGAAAGGCCACTGGAGCTGTTAATGAAACAGACAGGACTCCATGGGTGTCAGGGAAGGGAGGAGCAGGAGTCATGCAGACTCTTAGCCTTCCCACTTAGGCAAATGAGTAGCACATGGTATCATTCCATAAAACAGGAGAGACCGAAAAACAAATTGATGATAACTCTAATGGTGACAATGTGGGGTTTAGTTTTATACATATTCAATTTGAGGTACTAGGGAGACCCAATGGAATAGACAAATCTTCACTACATGCCCCAAATATGAATATTTTATTTATAAGTGATCTATACTTACATTAGCACTAATGGATATATATGCACATTAAATACATATACAAAATATTTACATAAGATGGGATAAAACTGAAGTAAACAATATTTTAAAGATATTTTGCCTATTAATGATACAGAATATCCTTGTTTTTATTTAAACAGAATGTATAAATGTAATAAATAACACATTATTAATATTAGTAATATATTAATTATAAGTGCTAAGTGAATAATGGACTTGAATCTCCATAATTATCTTGAAAATCTGGGTTTAATATTTTAAGATAAAGAATTTGGTAAATCTAAGTTCAGTTCATGCCATAATTTTTGCTTTCAATATTGGACATAATAGCTTCAAGGTTACCAGCAAAATATATAATTCTAAATGGATTTACAATATGGGCTTTATTTATTAAATCATTAGTTTTATTTTAAACCTGTCCACAAATTATCAGAAAGTTCTACCTCAAATTGTTGAAATGTAGCTGTTGAATTCCCATCTTTAAAATTAATTAGATATATTTTCAAACTAAAAGAAAGGAGTCGAATTTTTGCATTATTATCAAAAGAATGTAAACCCAAGTTAAACTCTGGAATAGCTTGAAATGTGTTAGAATGTTCTCTAAGCAGAGGTGAGAGGTGACTTGCACTATTTTCAACAGCAAAATCCCAAAGGCTGCAAATATGTACAAACATTTTACAAAACACTCTCCAAAGCTTAAATCTCCTCCCTCAAATCAGTTACTATACATTCCTCCTCATCATTATATAAGCGCTTTTCTTGAAAGTGCAATTGAATGTTTTTATTTTTCAAATTTGATCACAGATTTTCTACTCTTTTTCCTACTGAATCACAGCACAGGTCAGAAAATTTAGGATGTATCTTTTTTTTTTTAAGGAAGAGACTTTATTTGTACTTTGACCTGAGCCAAACCAGCAAAATTCTGCAGGGCACAAGATGTTGTCATGACTACTTTCCATCTCTTTCCAAATTATTGTAAAGTGCTGCTGTATTTTAACATATTCTTTCTTTAAGCTATGAACAATTGTCAATTTTGTTAAGTACTGAGGCTTAATTTTTAAGTCTTTTGCTAATCTTAGTGCTTTCTTTAGGTAAAGACACCATGTACATGTAAGGCAGAGTTTATTGTTAGCAATAGTCAGTGTAAATGCAGAGTTCAAACCATCTTCTTGATCATTTGAATTTTTAAGTTGTTTATTGTTTAGATCTGGATGGACATTACTTTGAAATATGGATAATGGAAAAAATACTTATTCAGAGTAGGTAAATGTCAACACTCCCATTTTCTCTTCCATTTATGTGTTTAAATTTCCAGGCCAATATTCAACCCCAGTTTCTTTGCAAGAATCTTTTAAAACTCTGGTTATAATGACATATTTTAATCCACACAGCCAGAGTGAGGGCAACACTGGCCAGACCCCTCTCTTTCTGGAACATCCCATTTCTCTCAGAACCCTCATTTTCCATGTAGAACATGATGTTATCTGAAATAAGAATGGACTGAAGGTGCCATTTTAATCTAAATGTTAAATATTAGTAGGGCTTGATTTCACTCATTGTTTAACATAAAATTATAGAAAATATTTTCAGTGCACAGGCTGTGACTCATTGGTGCACATGTGTTGCTTGTGCCTCTCTTTGGAGAACTGCAGTCTAGAAGATATGTAAGTCTGGGAATGGATGGGATCACACGGAGAGGAGATGGAGTGAAAAGGAGAAGAAGGGGGGAAACAACGACAACACTCCCTAAAGAAAACCCCTGATTAAAACATGGGAAAAGGGCTTGAGTAGACATTTCTCCAAAGAAAGTATACTAATGGACAATAGGCATGTACAAATGCTGAACATCTCTAATCATTAGGGAAACCCACATCAAAACCACAGTGAGATATCACTTCACAGCCATTAGGTTGGCTATCATCTAAAAACAAGCGTTGGCAAGGATGTGGAGGAATAAGAACCCTTGTGTGTTGCTGGTGAGAATGTAAAATGATGCCGCCACTGTGGGAAATGGTATGATTATTCCTCAAAATGTTAAACATAAAATTACCATATGATCCATATATATGCAATTACCATATGATCCTTATATATGTAATTCTACTTCTGCATATATTCCCAAAAGAATTGAGAAGAGAGACTCAAACTGAGATTTGTACACCCATATTCATATTAATGTTATTTATGATAGCCACGAGGTAGAAGCAACCCAAGTGTCTACTGATGGATAAATGGATGACAAAATGTGACATATTTATATGATGGGACATGATTCAGCCTTAAAAAGGAAGGAAAAACCTGACATGTTACAAGATGGATGAACGTTGAAGACATTATGCTAAGTGAAATCAACCAGTCTTCAGAAAGGACAAATCAGAAAGGACAAATACTGGATGGTTCTACTTAAATGAGGTACCTATGAGTTAATTCATAGAGGCAGAAAGTAGCACATTGGTTGCTAGGATCCAGAGGGAGGGGAAGGCGGGAGTTATTGTGCAATGGATATAAGGTTTCTGTCTGGAAAGATGGAAAGGTTCTGGAAGACAATAGTAATGGCTGCCTGACAAAGTAAATGCATGTAATGCCATTGAACTCGACATTTAAAAATGTTAAAAATGGTCAATATTGTTAAGTATGTTTTGCCAAAATCTAAAAAAAAATACAAATAAAAAAAACAGAAGGGACAGGAACAGTCTGAGTAAAAATAACATTCAATGTAAAAAAAGAGAAGAAAAATGAGAGTTCATAAAAGAGAGTAAGGAGAAGTCAAAGAAGGAAGAAAACAGAAGAATGTCATGTCCTGGAAACCATAGAAAAGTCGTTCATAAAACCTGGGAGAGTTAACTTTAGAGGATGCAGAGAGGTCAAGGAAGGTAAGAAAGGATAAAACAATTTTTATAGACTTCTACAAGCGGAGGTTATTCGGTGTGGATAGGGCAGAAGCTGGTTGACTGTGTTGGTGCGGGCTTCTGCAGGGCACCAGCTCATCCAGGAAGTCGGTGAAGGGCAGTCCCCTGTGGATCCCTGGGGTTGGCAGAGGCCTGTGCATCTGTTCATTTGGAAGGATCCGTTGTATCTGTTTTCTTCTGTGTCTTCCCTGTCCCATCTGAGCAAGAGCGAGACCCCATCTCTACTAAAAAGAGAAAAATTAGCCAGGTGTGGTGGTGCACACCTATAGTCCCAGCTACGCAGGAGGCTGAGGCAGGAGGGTCACTTGAGCTCAGGAGTTGGAGGTTGCAGTGAGCTATGATGACACCACAACACTCAACTCAGGGTAACAAAGTGAAATTCTGTCTAAAAAAAGAAAAGAAAAGAAAAGAAAAGAAAAGAAAAGAAAAGAAAAGAAAAGAAAAGAAAAAGAAAAAGTAACTCTGAGAATCACAGGACATACTTTCTATAGGTGTGGATAAACGGTAGTAAAGCAAAACATCTGAGGATACTGTGTTGTATATATACTTAGCAAATTAGCTTGGTATTGTTCTTAATGTATTCAAACAAATCAGAGATTTAAAGAAATGAAACATGCAGAGATGTTTGGCCTTAGATGGGCAGATATTTTGGTCTGCACGGTGTAAAATACCCATTTTGTCAATTTGCAGACCACACATCAAGTCAGACTGCCTTGAATACACAAGAGAAGGTAGAAAGGAGATCAGACCAGAGACAGGTGGACTGAATTATTGTCAACACAGTTTTCCTACTTATGTGATGTGGGTTCCAAGGATAACAATGGCATTCTTGGGTTATGTAAATGGAATCTTCTGTAGATTAGGGTTGGCATACGTTGCCAAACTTTCATGTTGTTCCTTCCTACTAAGCTGGAATGTGACTTCACATCCACTCAACATGTGACACTGTGAATGAATTGAAACTGGTATACTCCTCTGTTATATATGACAATGTATAAATAGAAATTTTTAAAACTCTAATGTGTCCTTCCATTATACTACAAAACTTTTAGAATAAAAAATATATAAATGCAAATTTCACTGATGAGGAAAAACACGTAAACTTATTAGTATGTGTGCTGCTACAAAAAATGTTCAGACATAAGTTCATTATGTGTTTTCCATAAATTATTCTGAAGCATCAATAATATTTAGATATGCAGTTAATGCAGTTATCCTAAATTTAATTATAATTAATTATAATAATATTAAAATGCAAAAAGCAGTTTCTGTTCATAACATGGCCCCATAAACGTCAGTGCTTTTGACTGAAAGAATATGAAGACCTGATTTTATTCAACCACTGCAAAGAAAACAAACGACTTGGGTTCTAAAAGTTATTTCATTTCTAGCATGGGGACGTATTATGTCAACATTTAAATGTCAGGTTCACCACAGTATTTTTGGGCTAGCAAATTTCTGGAGTATGTTTGTGGTTTTTATGGCATTGTGGTGTACTTTATCAGGGTTTACAGGCTTTGACTAACCATGCAATTAGCAGTATATTAGTCACTGCTCAATATTGTTATTTCCTAGATACAGTGCAGAGCTTTAATAATATGGAAGCTGGATGAAAGAGTATTTTTATTTCACTTCCGTGTCATTCTGACATCCTCCTAAGTTCTTTCTTCACTTTGCTTTGAATAAATAATGGGCAATCTCTGTAGTATTTCATGTGTCTTACGTTTTCAGATTAACCTGTCTACTTTTGTTCATTTGGCGGGCTACAATCTTAAAGTACAGAGAAAAGAGAGGATATCTTCAGGATCCAGCTGTCTTTGGAAACTCTTCTGAGATGAGACAATGGCTATAGGTTTTATTGAACCTTGGGCCAGAACAGTACACATAATCTAACTGCTTGTCCAGATAATGATACGCAAATAATCAAAATGGTGACATCGGTACTGTCCTCCCAAGCTGATCTGAAGCTATGTCCTTATTCATATAGGTTGAGGTGCTAGTTATTGAGTGAAAGTACAAATTCACATCTGTCTTGTACAGCTTTTGAATAGGCGACCGTTAAGCCATTATTCTTTTATCTGCTTCTCCAAGCAGAAATACATCTTCTCTGAAAAGAGATATTGGATTGGAATGCAGCAGAAACGGAAATCATGTTTGTTGTTATGGGAGATTATGCGTGTGTGTGCGCGCGTGCACGTGTATGTGCGTGCCCATATATACTCTGAAAGAGTTTAATAGGATTCGCTACATATTCTAAATTTCCTCAGTGTCGTTCCCTTTAAAAAAGAACTCTGTGGCTGAATTCTAAAAAAGGCACTCTGGTTTCTGAGCGATTTGATTTAATCAAATTAAATGAGGTGGGTTGTAGAAGAAAGGTTTCGCACACGCTGATGCATGCAGGCGCAGCTGCTATGCAGAGCCTGACCTGGACCTCTTCCGTGCTGCTGTGACGTGGCTTCTGTGCCTCCTGTGGTCACTGCAGATTCGAGCATGCAGTGACGTGAAGATGAGCCAGATAACAATAACACAATTTTGAATGCGGACAGTACTCAGGGGAGCCTTAATTCTAATTACTCATAAAAAAAAACTTTTCAAAAACAAGGATAAGATTGTGTCATTTAATAAAACTGCTACCAGCATTTGGAGACTAGGCTGAAAATTGCCCAAATGAGAAATAATGTGAAATCTAATTCGCAGATCCCTTTGGTTTACTGTGACCGTGAGATCCTTATCGAGCACACGCGGGCAGGCGAGCTCGCGGCGGGAGCCTGTTCTGACTCAGGGACAGAAACGCTTCCCCTGCGCCAGTGGCTCCAGTTTTGTTCCAATAAAAATACAAGAGTATAATATTCCCAGAAGAGCTTTCTCTTCATATTTTGTCCTAAAAGACATATTTTTAACTGCTCTTTCCAAAATTTACCCAACTTTAATATTCTTAAAATTATAACCAGTCATTATTAATATAATGTTGTTTTTTCCAATTCTGTACTACCCTGATAAAGAAACAATCCTTTGATGTGTCTCGTTTTTATATGTCTGTGGAAAATAAAGCAGAGGGTTTACAATCAGAGGGTTTTAAAAACATGATTGTGAAATAAAATATGATTATTGATTTGAGGGCAAAGATGGCAAATTGATATACAAGCAAAGAAGAGTGAACAGTCACTAATTGAAAGCAAATGGGGTGAGCTGGTCTGGAGGCTGCTGGTGCTCACTGGCCCGGAAGGTGGGCTTGGGTGCTGGGATCTGGTGCTGCCTTGTGGCCAGACCCAGGTCGCGGTCTTGATGGAACCACGGGGATCAGTTTCTAGGAGCAGGTCTGTTCTCAGTGACTCTGCAGCAAACCCCTTGGCTCTGACAAATGTTATTCCTGGGGACCTGGGTGGAATGATTCTAAGGAAAAGAGAGGGCTGATTATCAAGGAATCCGTGTGATCCCTCAGGTCAGATGTGAACCCTAGGCTAGTTGGAAAGCAAAGAGGAGAGAACAGAAAAAACACATACAAAGTAAGTCTGCACGTACAGTTAGGAAGACTGCGAGGAGTGTCCTGTTAATTAGGAAAATGTTTTAATCTTCAATAGACACACTGCAATTATTTATTTTTATGTTACCAAGATGACTCAAATAATAAAAACAGGTATATTACAAAACAGATATATTGCAATATTTGTGGTTTTATTTGTGGCTTTCTTCATAAACACTAAGGCAAGTCAGAGATTGTGCTGAGCATAAGGTTTAGCTCCCCAAACTATTAGGTGCTAAGTCTTGTAAATAAATGGATTTATGTGGATCAGTAGTCTGGCACATTCTGATGTAATTCAAAATGCTCACTTGCTTTATCTCTCTTAGAATTTCCTGTGAAGTGTATAAGGACATGTTTTTCTCATAAACGAAGAAGATTGAGCACCTACCACGTGTCATTCAAGGTGCAAAATCATTACATTTTTTTCCCCAGAAACCCTTTGAGACCTATGATGCCTCTTATTCCAATGAGAAAACCGAGGCTAAGAGATGTGTTTTCCCCAAGGTCACATCAGTAACAAGATGGGGCAGAATTTTAATTGGAATGTTTCCGAATCCAAGGCCTGCTGCCTCCTGTTCAGGAGGAAGAGTTCTTCTTTGTGAGATAACTGTGGTCTTCTCCACGAGTCTTGTGTATATTTTATGCAGACGGATTTCTCTCTGATATCACCAATTATAATGCTAAAAGGGCTTTCCTACATTTGTTGAAAACTGTTTGTAAGCTGCTTTCTCTTTTTCTAAAAGAGACTTTTTTTTTGCTTCACACTCTCAGCCTGGAGCCTCCCTTGGTGTCTTTCTGTTCACATTGCAGCGTTATACATGGTGCTTTTTTCCTGCTCCTGTTCTTTTTAGGGCACCCTCTCCTGTTTTAGGCTTGCACCATCCTCAAGCTGTGTCTCACAGATTGTCAACTGCAGGCATGCCCTGAGGGACACTCTCTCAGGTTGTGTTGTTGGTTGAGTGACTTTGAACTCTGGTAGGAATGACACACACACACACACACACACACACACACACACAAATCATGTGGCATCTACATAGAATAGACTAATTTAGCAAGACCACATTTCAAGGTTCTCAAATGAATCTTCTCTCTCTTTCTTTTTCTCAATCTAAAATATTCTTCTCCAGGTCTCACCAGAGTGGCTCCGTTAAAAGGACTGCTTGCTGGACACTATTCCCCTTTCATGGATAATAGCAGTTGTACTCAAGATGCAGATACATCACTGGCCTTTGTTGGAATGATAACTGCTCATTTGAAAAGTTTATGAAGTTTCTCTTCTTTTCATAGCTTTGTGTGGGTGAAGAGCTGCTTATATTAGCAATAAGTAAAGTTGATCATTTTCTACAAGTATAAGAATTTATTTATTTTTAATTAGCCTCTTAGCTTTATTAAATAATAATAATTGAGTTACTGAGTTAATGATCTCTGTCAAATGCTTTTTTAGCATGGTACATAAGGATCGAGGCCCAGTTATGGATTGAGGCAAGAGTTCAGATCAAGGAAAGAATGTTCTGATGAAGGATTGTATATCAAATTTAAAAATAATTTAAGGAGCATCAATATTTTTTTCTGATGCCATATGTCATTTGATATGCAATCTGTCATTTCATCAACTAAATAGCATGCTTCATTTAGGTTAGGTTAGAGAAGAAAAGTTGTACATATATATATACACACACACACACACATATATATGTATAGAGAGAGAGAGAGAGGGAGAGAGAGAGAGAAAATATTTAAGTTATAAAGTCTTTTAACCAGACATCCAAAGTAGACTAATATCCTTGTTTTACAGCTGAGGGACTTTCTGGGAGGTCGACTTTAGATTACTTATCACAAAAACAACAAAACTAGTTAAGAACATAGGCCAGAACGCCTAACTGTACCCAACCCAGTCCAATTTTTGTTTATTTCATAATATTTCTAGGAACTGACAGTGTGTTTTACTTTTATAAAGCATGAGTTTACCTTTGTCAGTATTGTCTTTCCTATCCAAACATCCAAAATACTATTGGAATGTAAACTAGCAAGTAAGTAAACAACAACAACAAAAGCATTGTAGCTTCGAGATTTGTGGTTTTGGATTATGTCCTAATCTTCAGGGAAGGTGGAAAGCATTTTACTACTTTATCTTCCACTTTCACACTTCTGACATTGGCCACTGAAGTGGCAGACTGAAATTCGTAAGAGCAGTGGAGCAGAGCAAGCATGATTTATGACTACGTAACGATGGAAAAGCCCAGTCCGTGCGTGCTGAACACCATGTGCATTCAAACAAGAATCAGAATTCTCATCAGAAACGAACTGCATTGCAGTTGTGGCTTCTTTTCCTAGGACTCTGTGGTTACCTATATTTATATATGCAGAATGGAGACATCTTCCACACACGCATCATGGAGTTGAGAAGCAGGCAATTTTCTGTCTGAATCAGTTATTATAATCCTTTAATCTGGATTAGTGCAGGCCAAAATTTCCTGTCTGAGGTATCAGACTCATGACTTCTAGTCTTCCTTTTACCTTGTTTTCTCAAATCTCAGGAATGTTTCCCCAGGCTTTGTACTAATGGAGAATGAATTCCATTACAGCTTTTTCAATCCAATGATGTGTCACCTAAAATGCAAGTAGTTAAGGAAATTATGGAAGAAAACAGCTTCAGGGAAATTCATCTATTCACAGTTTTTTTTTCCCCTATTCATTTCCTACTTCAACAAGTATTCATTACATGCCAGTACTATGTTAGGCACTAGAGTCAAAACAAATATATAAAGGGGCCATTCTGATATGGTCCTTCCTACTAATAGACAATCTAGTGGAAAAACAGAGTTATGTACCTATCATAATTATTTTTATATGTGGCAAATATTATATCAAAATATTTATTTGTTTATTCAACAATATTTGTTGAAAGCTAGCCATATACCATCAGCATGTTACACAGGATGAGAAAAACAGAAATAGTTCTTGCCTTTGAGGAAGATATAGTCTGATGGGGGGGTGATGATAATGAGATTAATGACAATGATGATAGTATTGAGCATTTTCTAGATGCCAGCACCACCAGAAACACTTAATCATCGATTCCTCCCAAGAGCCTTATGAAATAAGCATTATTACTATACCCATTTTATAGATGAGAGAACTGAAAACATGATGGTTAAATAACTTGTCCAGTATTACATAGCTAGTAAGTAGCATAACCAATATTCAAACCCAGGTGGCCTGGTTCCAAAAACTATATACTTATCCCACAAATATGCTTAAAATTTCATTGAAAGAGGGGCACAAAAGGCCTCTGGGAAGTCATGGAAGACTTCTCTGAAGAATTAACCCTTGAAGGACATGTAGGATATAACATGGTGGAGAAGGGAGAGAGAGTAACAAGGCCCTCTGGAGAGGTACACAGGCTGTGGGACAGAAGCCAGTGAGGCCAGAGATAGAGGAGCTAGGCAGGGGTGAGGCGGGAGGGGAAGCAGGGGCAAGGCTAGGCATGGGCAAGAGATGTGTCTTCAACATGAGAGCAGTGAAACCATGAGTGGCTTGATTTTGTATGGGAACAAATTGCAGCCAGGGCAGGTGGAATCCTGGAGGGTAAGTTAGGTGATCATTGCACTTACCCAGGTGAGAGGTGATGACAGTGTGGACAAGGGTGAGGGTGGTGAAGGCAACAGTTTTGTGATCACAATAGAATGGAGTTTTCAGTTGCATCAGAGCTCTGTTAAAGATAGACTCAGCAAAGAAGTAACAGCCACACTGGGCCTGAAAGGCAAGTGTTTGCCAGAAAAAGAAGGAAGGTGACTGGCCCTTCTAGGCAGAGGAAAGAGGTAGATATTGACATAGAAAATTTGGGTAAATTGACCTGTCACTGCAAAACTAAACAAATGCTCTTGACAACAGCATTTCCCACGGTCAGCTGTGTCCACACACATTTTGCTGAGATTCTCATTCAGCAGACAATAGTAATCAATTGTTTGTTATGGCCATTAGCAAACATGTTATTAAAACCCAACTTGAAAGACCCAACTTCCTCAGAACAGGAATTAATATTCATACCTCAAAAATGTTTGGTTTAACTCTAGCAGCTTAACTTACCATTTCAATCTTTGGGTTCATCTTTTTAAGCCAGAAATTTTTATTGATCATTTTATATTTAACAATTTTTCTAAATCTTCTTATTCTTCCAGAATGCTAATGCAATCTATTCCTTTGACTATAGTGCCAAAATTTGGAACATTTTCAATCATGTTAGTGCTAAAATAAAAAGAGAAAATGTGAAGCAGGTTATAAAAAGAAGGATCTCAGCACTTTAACAGTATTCATGATTTATCAACTGCGATAAGACTGCGCATTGCTGACTACTGTTATGCTATAACATATTAAACTGCTTTAGTGGTAAAGCAGTCGGTCTCATATTTGCCTATGTAGTGGCATCACCAGTAGGGCTAGCTAGAACACAGATTGCTGTGCCTCAGTCCCCAGAATTGCTGATTCAATAAGTCTTATATTTGTATTTTTAAAGAGTTCCCAGGTGATGTTGCTGCTAATATAGAGACCATGCTTTGAGAACCAGTAGAGGAAAAGAAAAGTGTTCCTGAAACACTTTGCATGCCACTGGGCAACTGCTGGGGTGGAAGAGAGAATGGAGCTCCAGCTCCTGCCCTTCCGTGCAAAGGAGTGGAAGGCAAACTGGGCTTAGTTGTTTTGCTGCAGAGGGTCAGCATTGTGACCCCATCTCCTCGCTGCCCTGGCACTTTTATAATAAGAGGCTTTCTATGAAGTGAAGAGCCAACTAGCCTTCTAAGGAAGAATGTTTCTCAAAATGATATGTACACATATTTTCTAGAAAAGAGACGGGTGTAGTTAATTTTATGCTCATAGGAGAGCATAAAATATATGACAAAAGAAAATATGTTTATACATCATCATTGTCCACATCTGTTGTGAGTTTAGAGTCATTTTGTATACTATATTGTGCAGCTGACAATTGGTTCATATAGACCTCTTAAAATATGCTGGAATGTAAACATTATTGGTGGCATGATAAAGATAAGTTGTTTAAAGGTTTAAGGAAGGATATGAAGAATGACACAGTATTTTTATAAATAAATTCAGTGATTAGTTTGAACTCTTTTTTCCTTTTTCTGTTAACACGATTAATGATGTGGTTTTATTTGGATCTCACCAGTCACCCATTATGTCCTCTTTCTGTTCCAGGATCACGTCCGAGGTATCACGTTGAATTTAGTTGTTGTGTCTCTCCTGTCTCCTCTGGTCTGTGATAGTTTCTCAATATTTCTTTACTTTTCATAACCTTGACAGTTTGGAGAGTACTGTGCAGGCATCCTATAAAATGTCTCTGAATCTATATTTTTCTCAGTATTAGACTAAGGTTAGGGGTTTGGGGAAAGAATTCCACAGATAAGAAATCTCCTTTTCATGGATCATCTTAGAGGGTGCATGATATCCACATGACATCGTCTCCTTTTAGATTTCAGCCTGTGTTTGTATAACTACAGGCATCATTACTGGTGCTAAGTTGCAATAAATACATAATAGTAAGGAAATTCGTATTTCAGTCATTGAAAGATATTGGGATATAAGCCATAAACGTATGAGATAGAAAATTCTTTTGTATAAATATTTCTATAATACAGCAAAATATGGTAAACTCTGTTAAGAAAGCTACAAATAAACAAGTAAAAAAATACTTATGCACAGAAATCTTTTTAGGCCTTAAAGAAATTTATTTTTCAGCTCTAGAGACATATTTTCTGTTCAAGAACATAGGCAGCAATGCACATGTGCATATAATGAATGGAGTTTGTACTCAGATTCCTATATTTGATAAAATACTAAGAGGAGGGAGTATGAAAAATAAATTATTATGCATTTTATCCACATATATGAGAGTGTAAGTAATATTGAATGATTGTTGCCATCACTTGGAGTAAATACATGGCAGGCGCATTTTGCTGTCAGGTTTCTAATATTGATCATGGACTAGATTGTAAAATAATATCATATTTTGCCACATCAGTGTCTCTGGTGGTTATTAAGCTACAGACTAGAACTGGAAAATCACTGTAAGCAGCAGGCACTGTGAGAGAAATATCAATATAGTGAGTACAGGGAAACATGCCTTTTCTATTAAAATGTGAAGCCCTTAAGCACGAAGGGGAAGATCTATATAGTAGATAAGGGGAAATAGATTAACTCTTCCAATATTCATTTGGAAATTGTCATTTAGGCTTTTCAACTCCCTAAATAGCTTAAGCTTCTGCCTGGAAGAATTTGAAAAAATAAGTTTGCATGTCAGTACCTTGACAAGGTAGATAGGGAGTTTCAGGTAACAAGCTGAGGGCAAAATTTTAGTCTGCTCGTGTGATGTACTATAATGACTTTGGAATAATCTATCCAAAGTAAGTGTCAGATCTGTATGTGCATTCAATTTTAAAAATGTGAGTGTGGATCAGGCAACTGGAGACTGTCATACTCATGAAAATATATGGTTAGCAATGAGTCCAGCTGGCTATAAAATTTCTTTGGTAGAACAAAAATTCTTGCATTCACAAATATCACACAATGCATCATTCATAAAACATGTATTTATTGACCTCTTTGCTTGTGCAAAATACTATCAATGGCACTGTAGAGGGTACAAATGTTATATAAGATAAAGACTCTACTCCCAAGGAGCTTATAGGTGTCTGAATTGCTTCCTGGAGAAAGGAGAGTAAAAGAGTTTCTAACCAACTGGGTTACAAGAAGCAGGGCTAGGTAATGAAAAAGAAAACAGTGCCTGAAGCCAAGAGGTCTGTAATCTGCATTTCAAGATTTTGGCTTCCAGATTCCTTGTGAATGAATCCATGGTTGGGGAAGAAACTGATAATAAGCTAGAAACAGTTTAGACAACTAGATGACCAATCAGAAACCCTACAAAATAGAACGTGGCAAGGGACTATAAAAAGGTATAGGTTATAAAATATGTTTGAGAGAAGGAAGAGAGGGAGTAAAAGAGGAAGGAGGAGAAAGAAAGAAAATGTGTGTGTGCAAGAAAGAGAGAGAGAGAGAGAGAATTTCCAGCTGAAGACAGCAGATTCATTTTGTGGGAATATAGTGTTAAAGAACAATTAATATACTCCTAAAGTATAATATTTAAATCTAGACCTTACTCAGTAGTCAATGGGAAGTGATTAATGTTTGTAAGTAGCAAAAGAACATAAATAGAATTGTTTTAATATTTTAGGAAAGTGTATCTGGTCAAAGTTTATAAAATCACTTTTAGATATATAGAGCATGGGGAATCCCACCTAAGTAGTATGAACTAAAGATGATGATGTCCTAAGCTTGGAAAAAAGATGACACAAATGCCAGTGAAACTGTTGAGGTCGAATCTGACAAATGATAACCATTTATGTAATCATTCATCAGCATTAGAAAAGCAGCAGATTGTAATGGGAGTATACCTCAGTAAGAGTTTAAGCTAGTTTTAGGGAAATAAGAGGAAAATAATTGACTGTGACGTTCAGGGATCAAGTTCTCATATTTTCTAATTCCTCAGCATTCTCACCTGTAAGAACGTAGTTGAATATGTTCACCTTTGCACTGGAAGTCTCAAGTTTATTCAACTGGCTTTCTAGGACCAATTCTGGTCTCATGTGCGAGACATAGGCAATTTTAACCTTGCAATCTCCAACTCAACACCCACAATCCACGATGCCTGATTGGGAGCTCTTTGGGACTGGGGCTCACCCTCCCACAAACCCCTTTCCAGTGGGAGGAGCTGTGTGTGGACCCTGCTTCCTCCAATATCCAGGTACTGAGCACTTGCTGTTCCCGGGGACTCCTGGAAACAGGTGGCATTGAGCAAATATTTCATGATATGGACATGCCACCTATTTTTTATCCATTCACCAGTTGCTGGACAGTTAGGTTGTTTACTATTTTTGGCTACTGTGAATAATGCTGCTATGAACATCCATATATTGTTTTTTGTGTGGACATATGTTTTCATTTCTTTTGGGTATAAACCTAAGAGTAAAATTTCCAGATTATATGAAATTGCTATGTTTGACTATTTGAGGAACTGCAAAACTGTGTTTTAAAGTAACTGCACCATTTTACACTCACACTAGCAATGTGTGAAGGTTACACATCCTTGCATATCCTCTCTAACACTTTTTATTATCCTTTTTTTGGTTACATGGTTATATGTGACGTGGTGTCTCATTGAGGTTTTGATTTTTATTTCAGTGGTTGCTAATGAGGTTGAGCTGCTTTTCCCGTGTTTTCTTTGGCCATTTGGATATCTTCTTTGGGAAAACTCTATTCAGATCATTTGCCCGAATTTTAGTTGGGTTATGTATCTTTTATTATTGACTTGTGAGAATTCTTTATATATCCTAGATACAAGTTTTTTAAAAAGCAGATATATGATTTGTAAATATCTTCTTCCATTCTTTGGATTCTCTTTTAGCTTTCTTGGTAGTGCCTTTTGAAGCATCAAAAATTTCTATCTTTGATGAAGTCAACTTTTGAAGCATCAAAAATTTCTATCTTTGATGAAGTCAAATTGATCTATTTTTTCTTTTATTGCTTGGGCTTTTGGTGACCTATCTGAGAAACCGTTGCCTAATCGAAGGTTACAAAAATTTACAACTATGTTTTCTTCTCAGAGTTTTAAAGTGTTAGCTGTTATCATTTAGGTCTATGATACATTTTGAATTAATTTTTGTGTGAGATCAGAGAACATACTATGTATTATGGCTTAGGACATAATCTATCCTGGAGAATGTTCCATGTGTGCACTTGAGAAAAATTTTCATTCTGCTGTGTTGGTCGAGTGTTCTATAGATGTCTGCTAGGTCTAGTTGGTTTATAGGTGTTCAAGTCTCTTATTTTCCTGTTAATCTTTTGCTCAGTTGTTCTATTAATTATTGAAATAGGATATTGCAGTGTCCAACAATTATTTTTGAATTATATTTTCCTCCCTTCAAATTTTTTAGTTTTTGATTCATTCTCATGTTTTTGAGCTTCTGTTAGGTGAATATATTTTTATACCTTTCTGATAAAGTCACACTTTTATAACTATAAAATGTCCCTCTTTATCTCTAGTACCTTCTTTTGTTGTTATTTTAACTTCGATTTTGTCTGATATTAGTATAGTGACGCCAGCTTTTCTTTGGGTGATATTTGCAAATATACCTCTCTCCATTCTTTTCTTTCAAACTATTTGTATTTTTCCATCTGAAGTGTCTCCTGCAGACAATCCATTAAAAGTTGAAAGAATCTAAAATGAGTGTTAGTACTCCTTCTCCCTTGAGTGGAAGAAAAGGCCTGGGGCCTCTGGGTGTGACTGTTTATGCTTCTGGTGGGGACTGACTGGGGATGATGGATTATGGTAGGTCCATAAAAACCCCTCTCCCCTTAACTGACAGTTGGCATCATGGCAAAGTGAATTACATTGGGAAGTCCTGTTTCCTAGTGGCATTTATCATAAACATCAGCAAATCCATCCCCATTGTCTAGGCACAACTTCTGTTGTCCAGCGACAAGATAATCTCCTTAAACATGAATTTGTAGTCTAGTACTGCAATTTGTTTCTTTTCCTTAGTTTACAGAGTATAAGAGAACATGCCTCTGGTTTACTTCTTTGCCCCACCCTTATATTTTATCTTATCGTTTCATGCCATAAGCTTGTTAACAGAAAAGAAGCCAAACTCTGTAAAATAATTTTAAAGAGATTTATTCTGAGCCAAATTTGAGGACTATCACCTAGTGCCACACCCAAGAAGCCTTGAGCAAGGGGACTTGCTGTGGTTGGGTTACAGTTTGTTTTTATACATTTCAGGGGGACAGGGATTACAGGTAAATCATAAATCAATACGTGGGAGGCATACATTGGTTTGGCCCTAAAAGATGGGCCATCTTGAAGAGGGGGTACAGGTTATAGGTGGGTTTAAAGATTCTTTGACTTGAAATTGGTTAAAAGACATGAAACTTTGTCTAAAGGCTTGGAATGTTTTAAGATAAGGAGCTGTTAATCAGAGACAAGCCACTGGATGTACATTTGTTGTGTAAATTGAGGACCCTCAGGTTTGTCTTGCATACCCTTATGCCTGTTAATGGGTTACAAAGGATGTCTCCAACAAGGGTGAAGGCATGATGAAGCATGTCAAAACTCCATCCCTGTGGCAGGCAATTTACTTCTGGGACATCCCCTTGGCCAAAGGGGGTCCATTCAGTCAGCCAGTAGGGGGGATCTTTAAGATTTTATTTTAGTTCACAAGCGCAAAACCCCCTATATTTTGGATACCTACATAGATTACATCTTTATTTATAATTTCCAACAAAGATAGTTAAACAACTACAAAAACAACAATTTAACTGGTAGTCTTAATTTAACTCATGATCTTGAATCCCAGCAAATCAGAACCACCACACCCCCATGCCTATCTGATGTCTGTGTTTATTTATAGATATGACATATCTGGTGGATTTATATTAAATTAATATTTTCATCTTGTTTCAACGCACAGGCCCCATCCATGTGTCACAGTAGAAAAAATTCTTTGCTTATTTTCTTTATGCACTTTTGTAGAATTTCCAGTTGAAAATTTCTATTATTGACAACTAGTTGAGGTCAATAAGTGCTACTGTTTATGAAAGATAGAGCACCTAGTACATATAGAGTATAATAATAATATGTAATAAACAGTACCTAATGTGTAGCCAACCTTATGAAAAAAAGGTTGAAAACACACAAATAAACATTAGAGCAAATTTGAGTTTTCCAAAATTTATTTTTGAGTTTCTCAAAATGTAATTAGTGTTATAGGAGGAATTAAGTACTTTGGCTTTCTCCAGGTAGGTTCATCTGTTTTGTGTGTTGTTTCATTACGCATTAAGTTTGTGTTTCTAAACCAGTCACCTTTGAGACCTATGGTGCTGTTGCAGAATATAATAGTCATTTTCTATCTACTTAATTATAGCTTTGGCTTCATTGTTCACTGTGATAATTTGCTGTGGGCAAATGACACATATAAATAAGCATATTTATTCAAAGCTCAGTAACTCACAATTTATGAAAATTTGACCAAGCCTGTGCCACAATGAATATTTATTAAGAAAGTTGCTAATCTTATTGCAATAACACCAAGGTAGAATAAGCTTTTTTAAATGTTGTAATAACATGGATAGAAACAGTGTAGCATTATTTAGACATTTTCAGAAAGTTATATTGCTTGAAAATAGAATATTTGGCTTAGAAAAAAATAAAAATAAAAACTAATTACTTATAACCATGAGGAATTTTACATGTTAAATCCTAAAAAGATTGTATAAATTTCTAGGTATGTCTGTAAATTTAGAATATACATCAATTCAGTACAAAGAAGTCTGAATATTAATATTATAACACAAACTTTGTATCCATTAGTAGAAATGCTTTTTCATTGACATGACTACAAATCACATTGCTAGGTAGACCTAAGATGAGATGTGTCAATGTGTTATGGTCTCTGAACATTAATCAATGAGCCCATTTAAAGTGGGTTTCTTTGTTTTAATCTGAGTGATCCCATTATCTTCAAATATAATAGAGGTATTCTCTTGAATAGTTGATATATACTATTATAATAGAAAGATTTAATTCATTAAAGCAAGTCAACTATGTTTATGATGGCAAAATTTGGTTGGCAGTTTTAGTTACTTAATCTTAATGAAAATAAAACTGCATTTATATTTGGATATTATAGCATTTATGCTACATACAGCCTTTTCATTAACTTAGCATATATCTAGCTGATGAGTGGTTTTATTTTTTATTGGAACTTTATTAAGATCTCATTAATTTTAAAATCTTGCTATTATAATAATTATGCTTAAGTATTAAAACACTAAATATTAACCAACATTAAATATTTTCTGTTTATTAGATTCTATTTTTTAAGCATTATAAAAATATTGAATGGAGAAAATTTTCAGCTGCTGTGATTAACTTTCCTACATGTCCTTGAAAACAGTGTAAGGTGTTGCTATGGCTTGATGTGTCCCCCAAAGTTCATGTGTTAGAAACTTAATGCCCATTGTGACAGTATGAGGAGGTGGGGCCTTTAATGGGTGATTGGGCCAAGAGGAATCTGCTCTCACAAAGAGATTAATGCCCTTATCACCGAAGTAGATTAGTTATCACCTTCCAGGGTGGGATGAGGCCCTCTCTAGATGCCAGTGGACTTTCCAACTGACAGACCATGATCCAAATAAACTTCTCTTTACAAATTCTCAAGTCCGTGTGGTGTTCTGTTATAGCAGTAGAAAATGAATGAAAATAGGTATAAATATGCAAAAAATGCAAAAGCACTTAAATTTAAAATTTTGCCGAAGTCAAAGCAACATAAAGTATGTCAATCAATGTAAGATATAAAAAGTATAGCATAGAGACTAAAAGGTATATAACCAGAGTGGCAGGAACAGTTATTTCAGTTTCAGGAATTAAGGACAATTACAGACAGTGGCATTTAAGTTGGGGTTTGATAGGTTGATAGAATTTCTTAAGTGGACAAAAGAGAAAAGACATTTCCCCTGAGGAAAAAGCATGGGTAAAAGCAAATATGAAACTGTACACCATGTTTCAGCAGCAATTAATTATCCAGTGTGCCTGCAGCTTAAGTAGTGTTCTGTAGGAGGATGGTTGTTGCTTTGAGAAAAGTGCAAAGTCTAAAATGTCCACCTAAGAAGTTCTTGAGTTTCATAAGGAATATTTTGGATTCTACTTTATAGATAAGTATTTCTGAGCAAAGGTATAATGTGTCACCATGCTTTGCAAGACATACTCTTGCATTGATTTATATATTAATCTATATATTAAATATGGACAATATAGGACTATGCATACATATGGAATTAATCTGGTTGAAGAATGTGTAATAGAATAGAGAGTTAGGAGATGGAAGGAAGATTGTTCGAGATGTTAATGCAGTATCTCTATGGAGAGACACAGAAGATATAGTTCCCATAATCGCATTGTTTGGAATCAAAGGGAACTACAGGATAGGGGAGATTTTGAACTAGGAATTGATGAGAATTGGTGACTGACTGAATGAAATAATGTGAGAGAGAAGGCAATCTTAGACAAACATGACGGCTTAGCTTGGGTCATGAAAGGAATGACCATGCCAATAACAAAGATGATGGTGGAAGAAGTTTTTTTTATAAAATGATAAGTTTGTATTTTGTCTATATAGTTTTGGATGTTATCAGGACATCCGTGCTTAAGCATAAAAGAAGCTATTGGAAACATGGGTATTAAATTCAGTAAAGATATAAGGGCAAATGTATAGATTTAGGGCTTATCCATATAGAAGTGCTAATTATGGAAATGAACGTACAGAACAAGAAGAAAGGAAAAATGATGCCCGAAATTTGGGGGAGATTAACTTCAAGATAACTAGTCATTGAATAACGGATGAGGAGACTCTGAAATAGATTGCTGGTGACAGAGAAAGAAAAGCAGTAGTAAGTCATATAAGAGAAGGAGGGAGGTGATTCCATGATTGTTTAAAAGTGTCATATCCGTGTAGATATTGAATACTGTGTAGACTATGGATTTGCCATTGGGAAGTGGTTGTTGGCCTTGGAGAAAATAGATTCTACAAAAATGGAGAAATGGAAAAGAAACGAGTTTCATCATATATAGGAAAGAGGAAATGGGAAGGAAGTATACATAGAAAAAGTGAATTACTTTCCAGAAAACTTTGTCAGTGAAGAGAGTTAGCTAAAATAGTAGTATGATGTAGTCTTAGTACCTATGTAAGTCAAGGGGAAAAAAGCAGGAGAAAGGAAAAAATTAGGAGAGAAAATTAGCAGGAAAAAATTAGGAGAGAAGAAGAAAGAAGAGAGAGAAAAAAATGAGAAATAGGATAAGATCAAAAGTAGGATGGAGCAATTTGCCATGGAAAGGAGTAGAACTCTTGCTTCCTTGAGGCAGAATGAAGATGAATGTGGATAAAGAAAACCGTGAGGTGTAACTGAGAAGCATCGAGGACATTCACATGCATATGAATTCTATTTTCTTGCAGACCAGTATGGATGGACATAGGCTGAGAGCCAGTTAAAAGTTTTCATGTCTGGGCAGGGAAGTCCTACCTGGGGAGGTCATTATGAGGATGTCCAAGTAGGTGTGAGATTCAGATCCCGTATGAGACAGTTGATCACAGCAAAAGTAAGTCTTCCAAAAATTGAGGACACATCCTACGATTGTCTGAAGTGATAAAGGTTGCCAGCTAAAGACCAACAAGGACAAAATCAGCATTTTAAATTTGTTTTGGAAAAGGAAGCACACCCATATGAACAGTGGGCATCTCAGTAAGAGGGAGGGGAGAAGTGCTTTTCTAGGATTTGAAATTTTGCTGAATAACTGTAAGTATGATCTGAGTGAAGCAGCAAATAACTTCAAATCAGATGTTGTGACAAGAAAGAATCTTTTCAGTAATTGCTTGTCACAGTGATTGTTCAAGAAGTGGAAGGAACTGAGAGGGTAGGGATATCATTGGCAAGAAAATTGTGGTTGCACAAGAAGTGGGTTGTGAGGCTTGGGAAGAAAAATAGTTTATGCGGCCTTGTTCATGTCTAGTTAAAAACATCGTTTAGGAAATTCATGGCCTAATTCAGCAGTATTGAGAAGTAATCCCAACTCCTGGGATTGGGGTTCTGTTTCTTTGCAAATTACGTGATGAAGATAAATGTGGAATGCTAAGTTCTGCACCCTAGGTTAAAATTGACTCTGTGAGTCAGAGTGGCTCAGGTGGCTCAGATACCTAGAGTAGATCTTTTTCTTCCTCACACATATGATTTTCACTGCAAATTTTACATAGCCTGTGATTTCAGAAAACAAGGTTTCTTAGCCCTGTTCTTGATGTTAATTAATAAAAGCAGGTTCCATGTTCACAGACCTATAAGTAACTTATTTCTAGGAGTGAGAGTGGGTCCTGAGTAGAATAATCTAGTCAACCAGCAGTTTGATTTGGACATGTATTATGAGGTTTCTTCACCTCATCCTGGTTATTATGATCAGAGGCAGGGAGATATATTTTGAGAGATGTCAGAAAGTAAACTTCCAAATTGCCTTTTCTTTTTTTTTTTGAGACAGAGTCTCACTTTGTTGCCCAGGCTAGAGTGAGTGCCGTGGCGTCAGCCTGGCTCACAGCAACCTCAATCTCCGGGGCTCAGCGATCCTACTGCCTCAGCCTCCCGAGTAGCTGGGACTACAGGCATGCGCCACCATGCCCGGCTAATTTTTTGTATATATATATTTTTAGTTGGTCAATTAATTTATTTCTATTTTTGGTAGAGACGGGGTCTCGCTCAGGCTGGTTTCGAACTCCTGACCTTGAGCAATCCGCCCGCCTTGGCCTCCCAAAGTGCTAGGATTACAGGCGTGAGCCACCGCGCCCGGCCAAATTGCCTTTTCTTTTACTGCATAATTTCCCACATTGTTCTCCTAACCTATCCAAGGAGTCTTTGTTTTTTTTTTTAAATCTATATAGTGGGAATTTTGTCTCAAATAAAAGTTGTGCCAATAGAAATTTGCAAATAGGAAAGAACACTCCCTCTATCAGCTGAGTTTTTTCCCCCCCTCATTAGTCATCTTTGTTTCTCTAAAAGCTTCTGTATATGGTTGATGTTCATAGCAAGAAGCTAAGATAACTCTGTTGTGCAGGAAGTCAGGAGGAAAAAAAAGACACATTTCGACAACAGAATCAGAGAAAAAATCTTGGAAGAAATTTGCAAAACACTAAGTAAAATTTATATTTTTCTGGGGGGAAAAAGGAAGAGAGACATTCCTTTAGCATTAGCATGGAAAGATCTTGTAAAAGTTGTTAGAATCGAAATAGAGTCACTCATGTTCTAACCTTAACAAAAATGAAGCCAGTGAAAGCCATGAAGGGAGGGTTTTCATGCATATCTGTCTGATAACAAAAACTATTGCAAAAGACTCTGCAAAACCCACAACGTGCACAAAGGCCACTCTAACATGAAAAATATGTACTTCTGCGAGGACATCTGCCCAACAACTGCCTGTCCAATCTTGGACTGACGCCATCCTTGTTATTGAACCCTGTAGCCAAGGATAATTGTCTCAAAACAACTTATGTAACCCTCCTTGTTCTTCCTTTAAAAACAATTGTCTTCCTTTACCTCCCTGACTACACCCACACATATGCATTGCAAGAGCCATTCTCAAATAAATGTCATTTTCTCTTAGAGAGTCTGTCTGTTATTTAGGTTTGACAATCTAAATAAATATCATAAACATTTCATTGTAAACATTGTTTGGTACAATCATTTATATGGTCGTCCTTATAAGGTTTTCCCTGTGGGGTATATTTCTAGACTGAGAACGCATTTGGGTTCCACAATACCCCTGCAAATTAGGTGATCATTATGGTCCCCTTTGATAAATAAACTAAATGAGGCCTGAAGAGAAAAAAGTAATTTTCCTAAACCAGACAGCCTGTTAACGAGGGAGGCCTAGAACTCACCAGATAACATTTGCTTCGGGCATAAATTATTGTTTGCAGAAGGAACCACATTGAAATCTTCTGAGTTCATTTATCATTGATACATTGATACATTTTATCACAATATTTAGGTAATGCAACGTGAAAAGAATAATAAAAAATCTACAAGTGCTGCGTTGGTAGCAGCATGCAATGGCTCAATGATTTTTCTTTTTGGTGAAAATTAGTGCTCTTTGGTATTGAAAATTTTCATATTTTTAAGTGGTATTTTTGGCATTTATGGATAGTTTATTGGAAGTGTTAAACCTTTTGTTCTTAGTAGTTCAATTTTGCCAGTCTTTGCAGAATCATTTGGGGATAGTAATATTATTCAATAATTTATTGCAAAAGTATGATGATAGCTTATACTTTGGATGCACATGTTATACATTAGATGTTGAAAATAACATTTTGCCACAATACAAAATATTTTATGAAGTAGAATAAGCAAACTCTCATATCAATAAAATCATACTTGCATACTGAACATTTTATAGCTGAATTTCTAAAGAATAAGTCTCAAAGGGATTAATAATGAAAGAAACTAAATATACTATTATGTTCTTTTGGAATTACATTCAGTATTTAATGTTTGATTTAATAGTAAATTTAATATTTGCTACTGACTTGATATTTAGAGTTTGAAACAGATTTTAGAATTCACTAAAATAAGAAATAAGATGAATCTGCCAAAATTTGTTTTAACTTTTTGAAAAAGAATTATAGAGTGTCTACTAGCAAAGGTAATTTAATTTACAAGAATGATTTTGAAAGAAAAGAAATAAAGCATGGTGCCCATGAGTCAGGAGTTTTTAAGTACATGTTATTGCTTTATTGCATTGAAACTCTTGGGGTTTAAAAAAGAGCTATTAAAATGTCCTTGTTTTCATTTTCTTGTAGTTGGTTGGAGACACATTTGGAAAATAAAATGCAGACATTTCAGTTTAACTGGAAACTATCATAATGGTAGGTTAGAAATGACTTTTATAAGACATTCTGAAAGTGTATCTCGTCAACTTGCTGTACTGAATCAACCCCACATATAGACATTTTTTGCTTTTCTGACAAGATGTCACATTTTGACACCATATTTAATGATAAATCAATAATCTATTGATGTTTAAAACTCATAAAACTGTATGTTCTTATCATTTCTAAGTTTTATGAAATATTAAGAGATGGATACCATATAAATTCACTTTAAAAACATGAGCATGCCTCAAGATTCATTCCTTTTTTGGGTTCTTTTCTGAGATTTAAAAAAATTCAATCTAGAGAATTTTCACATTACAGTATTTTAACATTTCTACAAGTAGTAAAACATGATAAATTCTGTTTCATCTTCCTCCAAATTGACAAGGTTAATATTTAAGCCATATCATCAATGACTACATTAACGAAGCACCTGAAAGTACAGAGTATTTTAAAACTATCAGTAACAGAACCTAGGAACACAGCAGAGTTTTTAGTATCAGAAACTAGGTCATCCTCTCCAAATGCATATACCTTCCCATCCATTGCTTTTTCTCTCTAGGTCACTTTGAGGTTTATAAGTTTAGTTCAAAATGCTCATGATCTTAAACTATTACAAAAGGGGCTCCAGCTCTATCGAGGATAATACAAGAGGTGCTAAAATCGTTATCAGTACATTAAGAAGATCCTTTGTGAAATGTTTATCTGACTTCCAAGATTGCAAAAAATGCTTTATTTTTTTATAAATGTGCTGCTGTGATAACAAATTTTGAGGTTTAATTGCACATAGGATTAAATAAATCATACCATTTCTTGATTCCATATTTATTAATTCATATAACTTAGAAATTTTCAAACCTCGCTTTTTTTTCTGATGGAAATAAAGGGTGGGAAGAAGGCAGGTGCAGTCTGCGGGCTGTTACAGCTCCCTTCTCCTGTCCCTCTGTAGAAACAAAAGAGATCCTGAGAGGGTAGAGAATAAACATGCTTATTTTAGAATCATCAAGAAGTAAAATTATCTTGGACATCCCAAAATATTATCTATGCTTCTGCTATAAAGCATGGAAGTGAGACAATGCATAGAAAAACATGTTCCCTACCCTGCAAGTACCAATAGCACTAATAGGTTTTGGCTCACTTGAGAGAGAAACCAATGGTGATATGTGCACATTTAAGAAGACTGTTTATAATCTATAAGAATAAGCTCTTAGAAATCTTTAAAAAATGGTGAAGTGACATATAGAATTTAATTATAGTATAATGTAATATCATTTCATATGTTATATAATTAGGCTCAAAAAACATAAATTATTGGTAATTATACTTTTCTAAACATATTTCAATTACTGTTTTTAGCTACCTGACTTAAGCGTGACATTTTATGACTGTTGTCGGGGGTCACCCTCCCAGTTGGTGATATAGCCAATGACTTAAATTATGCTATACTTACTGTATGTAAATTATGATACAAGACTTAAATTATGCTATACTTATTGTATGTAAATTATGATGCAAATTTTGCTCTAGCATGTTATTGTATTTAATTCCTTAAGTCCCTTAAAATGTAATTTGAAGCAAAAGAATTCTGATTAAATATATAGGGCCCAATGTACTTGTTTATATTAACAAATGACCTTTATTTTCTATTTATTTCTTGTTCAAGGCAATAAATCCTGCAAATACATACTTTTGAAGACAACTGAACAAATTTGAGTTCCTATAAAATTGTTCATTACACCTTAATTTTTCATTATAAATTAAATGCATGGGATTATAATATATACATATTATCATCTTTTAGATGACTTATATGTCCAGCCATTCAAGGTACCCTCACACTCAGAGGAATATGACCAATATTCTCTCATGGTGAAAAAAGAATATATTCTGTTCAACAAGTCCCTGTTGAGTGTGCACTCCGTGCAAGGTTTCTGTGAGATGCTGAGTGTGTGGCAGGAAGCGGGATGGTTGGACGCGATCCTTTTCCTCAGGGGAGCTCAGGTTCTAGTGCAGCACATTCCACTGCGGGGATCTAAAGCAAGTGTGTGGGCAGGTTTGAAACATGTTTATAGTGGGGCAGAGATCAGAGAAGGCTTCTCAGAGAAAGGAAATGACCTCTGAGCCTCCTGGAAAGGGGAAGTGGGAAGAAATGAGAACTAGAACAGGTCCATCTTTTTACTTTCATTTCCCCAGCTCTAGAGCAGTGCTGGGGCATAATTGATGCTAAAAGTATTTTTAAATGAATGACTTAAGAGCATGCCAGACAGAAGATGGGAGTGTGAGAGGTCTTGAAAACAGCAAACTAAAGCTTTCAGGAAGGACACTTGCTTGGATCAAGGTGGGCAGGAGAGAGAAGAGCCCTGGGATGTGGGAAAGACATTTGTAGGTGGTGTTTTAGTGTGCACTGTGTTTAGTGCCAAGAGTGTGAGAGCTCTGATGGGTGTATAGAAGGGGATTTGCATGCCTACACTTCTGTTTAGGAAAGGTAATTCCAGGAAAGTAGAAAAGAGGAGACATTAGCGATATTACAGTGGGGAAATGGGCAGGATTTGGCAATTGACTGTGATGCTGGGAACAGAGGAGAAGTGAATGAAACTCCCAGTTTTCTGTCTTAGGCAATTCACTGAAATTGGGCCCAAATCATAGAAGGAGCTCTGTGGTGCATGGAAAGAGTCCGGAACTGACATCAGGAGCCAGTATTTGAATTGAGCACTGTTATTTTTACCTGTGTGTCTTTGGGCAAGGCATGTATCCTCTGAATCCACCCTGCTCTGGTGAAAGTTAATTAATGCAGCTGCAAGTGTGTGGTTTATGCTAGTGCTCATTAAAAGTCTATTAAATTTGCAGTTTAGAGAGCATTTTATTTTTAGTTAGTTTAACAAATCAAAACCATAAACACAATAAAACCCCTATATTTTTGATTAACTACAAGAGTTTGGCACTTGTTTGGGGGAGGATACCTCTCTGTATTAGAAACTATTATAAAATTTTGTACAAAAAAGGACAGCAAAGTGCAAACGTGATATTTAGAATATGAAAAGTTTTCATCAAATATTTCTTAATGGTTTTTACCATGACTATTATAACACCATTTTAAAGGTTCTTTATCCAGACTAGATCATAAAATGTAATTCCACTTCATAAAATTGTTTGTTGCCAGTTAGCTCTCATCACTGTTTCCTGGAAATTAACTAGAATTTTGAGAGAAAAATAGCCCAAGTTGTGTTAAATTTAGAAATGTAATGTCATGAAATTGTTGTAATTTTCCTTGAATTCACACCAATGTAACTTACAAAATTGGATCCACTCTCCCCTGGTTTTCTAGGCTGTTTATTCGCTTCTTTCAAATAATAGGTACAACCCATCTACTTTCTAATCTGAGAGAGCAAGGGCCATTTCTTTCATGTGTGCAAAATCCTAGTAGCAAAATACCAGTGGTTAGAAAGTGCCTAGTAAATATTGATTGAAGAATTGTGTGCATAAATGAATGACACTAAAGTTGAGATTTTTCAGGCAGATGCATCTAAGAGATCTTTTTATTTCTACCGAAAGGATGCTGACCAAGGCTTGAATATCTAGCTCAATCGAGTTTCCTGTAATTGAATAACTGTTCATTTGAACCCAAATTTCTGCTAAGATTTTTTTTTTAGCCCTATCAAGCAAATGTCGTCTTCAGTCTTAAACCTAACCATTTGAACTAATAAAATTTCTAGTAATGAGAACTATATGTAAAATAAAAATGGCTTTTTCATTTTTATTCCATCCAAAATATTCAGCAACCTTTCTTTTATTTATTCATCCATCTGTGCTCCAAAATTTATTGGTATATTATGTAAAATATAAGGTATATACTGTCTGCTAAGCATTGTTTTGAGTACTGAAAATTGATATACAAAAAAATCATGATCTTTTTCATCGAGAATCCTGTTTCGTGCATCTCTTTTCCATTCTGGGAAATGGATGTCTATAGCAATTACATGCTTCAGTAAATTTTAGATGACTGCTAGGAAAGTAAAAATAAAAAAAGGATTAGAGAAAAAAATAGATATAACATATTTTAATTGTTCTAAGATTTATAGAATCACTCACAAACTATGATTAGAAAATCTACATCACAATATTTTTAGAAGAATTAAAAATTAAAAATTAAAAAATTAAAAATGTTTAGAAGGATACATTTTATAAATAATATTATTTTGGTATTGTTTGTAATTTTTTTAGCAATCTGAAATATACACAGATAAATTCAATGAAGGCTATAAAGGGAAAAATGAAAATACCCAAGGTCAAGTTTTGGAATGACAGATTTTATCATTTCTATTTGTGGTAATATTTTTCTAGGGATATCTAACAGCATATTAATTTATAATATGCTAAGTGAATAATCAATTTACTCAACTGTAAAATATAGGGAGTGCCTGCAAATTGAAACAAATTAATTATAAAAATTGTTATATAAAAGCCTGATGATTTACATTTATCCTTTATACAAATGTCCTCCCTTTATCTGTGAGAGGAGACACATCTGGCAACTAATTTCTTTATAATAGAGCTAAGGACTTTTCCAGCGAAGAGGTTTTCATGTTGAAGTGTTTGTAAAGGACAGATTTCACATATTTCCTTTTTTTTTTTTTAATTTCTAAAATATATTCCCACCTAAAAACATAGGCAAAGGAGATGACTCCTTAAACCGCTGTTACACAAACAGTTACAGGATTGAGACCATGAAATGTGTGAAAGGCACAGGGTAGTTCAAAATGATTTCATTCACCCAGTATAGTGAAGGGTGTGTGTTAAGGCAGGGGAGAGAAAGAAAGCAGCGAAGACCGTTTATGCAGATAAGTGTTCGTGGCCAATTTTAGAGAGCGACTGAGTAGACTTGGTTCCTCCTTGTGAAACATTTTCGAAATTGCTCTCTATCAGTGTTAATTAGGATAGGAAATTAAAATCTGTTCTCATCCAACTATGATGTCAGCAATAGAGGGCACAAATTCAGTTGGCCCCTGAAAGGATCCTAATTTTCTGCAGTAGTTGGTTTCTAGGAAAACCTTGTAAGGAATGGATGCACTGATCTCTATTTCCCATCGACGGCTGCCAAGACCATACCAAAACCATCTGTCTTCTTATTATTGCCTTTTACTGGATTTCTTTGAAATTTCTTGTAGTATAAGAACAGTATCCGAGCATGACCTGTCATTGTATTATAATTGCACCAACACCCTTTAGTCATTGCTCCACCATTCAAAAGCATTCTTGCAAATATTTTAAAACAAATTGACATCATCACAGTACACCAGTTAATCTATTCTGAAATATCTGGGAGATGTCTTATTGCTGTGCTTTCCATGCATGGGTACCTAGGAAAGAAAATTAGCTATGGAGGCAGTGTAGAATGTTTTAATGAAATAATTATATCCAATCATCTAGAATGTCTAGATTTCTGTGACAGCAAATGACACTGTTATAGTTCTCAGTGCTTTCCTAACAAACATATTAATATCATGCTATGTAGTGTAACTTATATTCCTTATTGAGCTGCAGAAAAATCTGTGAGCCTAGTCAAGCAAAGTGAAAACAAGTGTTATTTAAGGGCATTTAAGTAGTCTAACTGACAGATTGTAAAGAACCTGTAGTAAGATGAATTATGCAAACCAATTCCTTGAAATATGATTGAGGAACTTGTGTTAGTATAAGGTAATTTGTTGATACAGGCTTCTGTTCTTCTGTTAGATTTTATCTATCAGATAAAAAGCTGTGCTCCAAATGTTTATAGCTTAATATTTTAGAAAGAAATGTAATAATCTAACTCAATCCAAGTAATGCTAAGAGAGTTGGGTGTTATTTCATTTGCAGTTTAGAAATTACTTTTACTGTGTTTAAATTCATTTTATGGCCGGGCGCGGTGGCTCACGCCTGTAATCCTAGCTCTCTGGGAGGCCGAGGCGGGTGGATTGCTCGAGGTCAGGAGTTCAAAACCAGCCTGAGCAAGAGCGAGACCCCGTCTCTACTATAAATAGAAAGAAACTAATTGGCCAACTAATATATATAGAAAAAATTAGCCGGGCATGGTGGCTCATGCCTGTAGTCCCAGCTACTTGGGAGGCTGAGACAGAAGGATCCCTTGAGCCCAGGAGATTGAGGTTGCTGTGAGCTAGGCTGACGCCATGGCACTCACTCTAGCCTAGGCAACAAAGCGAAACTCTGTCTCAAAAAAAAAAAAAAAAAAAAAAAAAAATTCATTTTATTTAATTGCATGAGTGTAAACCATGACAGACCTTCTGAAAGAATAATAATAATAACAACAACACAGTAAAATAATTTAAATGGGTTTTCTATACAATATCAAATTTGAAAGCCAAGTATTGTGAACAGTCTACTTCACTCTATCATTAATTTTCTTGCCCACAAAAGTTAGTCAATAGTCATTTTGTTGTGCTATCAAATATAGTTCATTCTATCTAACTAAGCATATTCTATACCCATTAACCACCCTCATATCAGTTTTCAAATTTTCAGTATTCTTTTCATTGCTTTCTGGCATAAAACATTTTAACGTGTGGCAATTCTATTTTTTAAAGCACTTAATAATCAGTCCATAGATCCTTCTATTCTAAGATTTATTATGAGCAAAATAAGCCTTTTGAAATGTAAGGGTTATCTGTAAAATTGAATAATAAAATGCCTTTTTTTCCTCTTTGGGTAAATACCCAGTAGTTGGATTGCTGGATCAAATGATAGGTGTACTTTTCATTCTTTGAGATATCTCCATACTGCTTTCCATAGAGGTTGTACCGTGTTTCCCCGAAAATAAGACAGGGCCTTATATTTATTTGTCCTCAAGAAGACACCCTAGGGCTTATTTTCAGGGGATGTGTTATTTTATCCTCAAAGCCTCAGCATGTAGCACGCACAGGATGGCCAGGACCTGACAGGGGGAGACGACCTTGTTGATGGGGCTGCCAGCACCTTTCTGGTCACCTCTGGGATAGTAGCTGTCAGGATGGGGCAGATGAGAAGGGCTGCTCATCTTCTTTACCGCTCTGTGATGAAATGCATGGGTTGTGCAGATACACTGCGTAGCCATGCCCATCATTAGGTCTTATCTTTGGGGTAGGGCTTATATTGCGCAAATGCTTAGAAATCCTGCTAGGGCTTTTTTTATGGGTAAGTCTTATTTTCTGGGAAACACGGTACTAGTTTGCAGTCCTACCAACAGTGTGCGAGTGTTCATTTCTTTCTGCATCCTTGCCAGCATCTGTTGTTTGGGGAATTTTTGATAAAGTCAAAAATTTTTGTCTTGATAAAGTAAAATTTTGATAGAGTTAGGTGATACCTCATCATGGTTTTGGTTTGCATTTCCCTGATGATTAAAGATGTTGAGCAGTTTTGCATATGCTTATTGGCCATTAGTCTATCTTCTTTTGAAAAGCTTCTATCGATGTCTTTTGCCCACTTTTTAATGGCGTTGTTTGATGTTTTCTTGCTGATTTACTTGAGTCCTTTGTAGATTCTGGTTATTAGCCCTTTATTGGATGTATACCATGTAAATATTTTCTCTCACTCTGTAGGTTGTCTATTCTCTCTAATGATTGTTTCCTTGGTTGTGCAGAAGCTTTTTAATTTAATCAGATCTCATTTATTTATTTTTGTTGTTGCTGTGATTGCCTTTGGACTCTTCCTCATAAATTCTTTGCCTAGGCTGATGTCTATTAGAGTTTTCTGACCTCTACTTCTAGAATTCTTATAGATTAATGCCTTAGGTTTAAGTTTGTTATCCAACCTGAATTAATTTTTGTGAGTGGTAAGAGGTACAGGTCTTGTTTTAGTCTTCTAGTTGCACTCGAATATTTATAGCAGCACAATTCACAATTGCAAAGATGTGGAAACAACCCAAGTACCCATCAATACATGAGTGGATCAATAAAATGTGGTATACGTATACCATGGAGTATTACTCAGCCGTAAAAAGAATATGGTGAACTAATACCTTTTGCAACAACCTGGATGGAACTGGAGAGCATCCTTTTAAGTGAAGTACCACAAGAATGGAAGAACAAAACATATGTACTCACTACTAAATTGAAATTTATAGAGCAACATTCATGTGCACATATGATAGAAAAATTCAACAGAAATCAAATAGGTATGGGGGGGCAGGCGCTGAGTAAATTCATACCTAACGGGTACAGTGCATACTATCTAGGTGATGGACACACTTACAACTTTGACTCAAACTGTACAGAAGCAATTCATGTAACCCAGACATTTGTACCCCCTTAATATTCTGAAATTAAAAATAAATGAAGGAAAAAGCCTGAATAATGATTGCAAGGGCAAACTTCTAGCTTCCAACCGTGGTGGTGGGGAGGGTGATACGGAAAAGCTGATGAACACAAAACTATTACGAGTTGCTTTCACCATTTCCATGTTCGAATAATTGTGGAAAAGGATGATTCAAGAAAGTTCAAGGAAACCGTTATTTAATAAGTGTATACCACATCTTTGGCACTGAGCGAAGCACTTTTGCACACATTACCTCATTTTGAGGCATGTCACCTTCACATCAGTACCTAGAAGGGATCTTTGCTGAGCAAGCCCCATAAGAGAAGCTGTCAATAGGGTGAAATGAGAGGAGTCTGTGGCCATACCAACATTTGCTCAAGATTTTGCAATACATGCCTTCATATCCCAACTCAAGATGTTTAAATCACTGCAGTAAAAGTCTAAGTGTATGATCATTTTTACAAAGCTTCCCCTATCTGGTATGTGAGGATTAGGAACTATGTATTGAATACAATAAAAGACACAGTTAGGTACATAGGTTTTGGGGATAAGTTAGCCAAGGCAGATTATTAAGTCTGCAATTTTCAGATTGTGGAACTTCCAATACATAGGCTTTCTAAGGCTTGGTTTTTTATTATGAAAGGAGTTGTTGAGAACTTAAAAGAGAAAACATAAAGTTCCTGATCTATATTAATGTATAAATATATATAGTTCAAAAGGCCATAATTTATGATTTTGCTATTATTTCTAAGTTGAAAAAAGGTTGCATTTTGTTCTACAGTATTTTGTGGCAGTTTGTGTTTCTTATTGCCAGGACTTCATGGACTATGGGCTGAATTCAAAGTAGGACTTAGGTAGAAAGACTTAAATTGCAAAAGAAATATTGTTTTATATCACATTGCAAACTCTATTTAGAAATGCTTAAAATGAAACCATGAGTACATTCCACACTAAAAGAATTTCCCGTCTGGATTCACTGCTGCTGATAATTTAAATTGTACTATCATTGGTTGATCTGCTTCTTGAGTATATTGAGTATATTTCAAAATTGAGACGAAAAGATGAGGAACACAAAAAAATAAATGAAGGAAAGAAAGAGTATGCAAAATGATAGGAGAAGGAAAAAAGAGTTTTCTCAAAACAGTACTACTAGAATAAAAAATTTTGCAATTATAGCTTCAGGAATTTCTATTAATCTATTAGGAAAGTTTTGTTATTCATTTTAAAAATAATGTTTCCATTTTGAATGGAAACATATTAACCTCTAGAGCCAAGAAGTTAGCACGCTCAACTGGCAACATATATTTAATGTACATTTTGCTAATTGTGCCCTCTGAAAAATAATTTTGTATGCAAAGGACAAGAAATTACAGAAAACTAAAATTGGCTGCAATCAACCATTGATGATCTCTATTCTTTGTTAGTGAATGGACAGATGCCAAGGCCTCCCGTATTCTAAAGGATAAAAGCAGAATGTATAAATCATGGGGAAAATAGTGAATCCTTCATCACACATCAACATGTCTCTGTGGCCAAGAATCCTGTTTTCCAAAGCATAGCAAAATGCCTTCATACAACCTGCTATAACTCAAGCTAAGGAAAAGTGGGTATACTACTCAAATTGGTGTAAACAGCTTTCAAATTTTTTAAATATAGAAAAAAGGAGCCATCTTGGCCCAATTATATTAACTGCATTTCATTAGATCTGTTGAAAATATTTTTATGTGAAGAATTAAAAAATAGCATAAGAAATATGATCCATGTATATCATTCAAATATATTTTTGACTTGGGATTTGTAAAATATTTCCTTGCTTTCATTGTTTTACCTTTTCTAAATTTAGATATTCCAAAAAAATTAGTGAAACCTATCTGCAAGTATAAAATCTGAAAATCAACAATATCTGAATTGGTGACTTTAATTCATTCTTCATCCAGACCATAACTTCCATGAAAACCTGCTTTGTCTGATGTACTGACCCCCAGTTCCCAGGACAATGACTCATATCATAGATCATAAGTATTTGTGGATTATTTGCTAAGCAAATGCCCATACAGATGGAGGGTGTGAGGAATAGAAATGTAAATGTAAAACACAAAACAATACGCTGCCGTTTCAGAATAAAGAGACTAAGGAAAACCAGTGGGAGGAAAGGCTAGCACTTACTGGTCTGGAAGGCTTTTTGGTGGAGATGATCTTTGAACTATGTATGAGTATGTAGGAGTGTGTAGGGTTCCTAAGCAGGGAGCAATTCAGGTTGTGGAGGGCCTGCATTTGTGGAAATGGATGAGGAAAATCTGGTGTTTTGTGGGAACTGAGGCTATTCATGGGACAACTACTGGGTGCATGTAAAATATAGTAAAATAAGATGATAGAAGCATATGCATGTGTCAGAGGTTTGTATTTCCTGTTAAGGAATTTTTCTTCCTTCTATAATTAGAGGGTGTCATTGAAAAATTTTGTTTAAGTCTATATGGCATGTGAGAAAGGTATTTTAAGAAAAAAACTCTGATAGCATCATGAAGAATAAATTGGGATGGTGACTGTCAGGAAGAGAGCAGGCAGGTATTTTGTAACCCGTGAATAGGGATGTACTGCACTGACAGCATAGAGAAGTAGCACTGGCATTTAAAGAAGGGAAAAGACAGAAAAGATCAATAAAACAGAAAGAGTAATACATTCAGAGATTGTTAATAATTATTGGGAGAAATGCAAGTTTCACAGAAATTTCAAATGGAGTTGAAATAGAAAAGTATAATTAAATCTTGGCCAGTGAACATGAGATTAAGTACATCTCAATCATTTGTTCATTTAAAATAAGAGAAAAATACTTGGAAAATAATAATGACAAAAAGAACCTGTTAAAGCAAAACACTAAAAAAATGTGACATTAAGACCAGAAAAACAAAAAAATCAGTGTAAGAAATGTAGCTGAGCAATTCCAGAAAAAGGAAAGATGAATATTGACAAATTGGACGCTATTTGATGTGAACACACACTACTGGGAGCTTATTATAAGGCTGAGAAAGTTCTAAGAAGTATGTACATAAGATAAATAAAAGAAAACCCAATAACTATGGCTTTGAATTTTAAGAGGGAAATATATTCAAGGAGAAGTATTATTCTATACAATTACCACACACAGAGATTACCTTAAACTACCATTAAACGTGTTTTGATGTTAAAAATGCTTTACCCATCAATATTTGATGTTTTACAAAATGGTGGCTTAGGAATACAGCAAGACACTCACCAATATCAACACAGATGTCCTTTAAGCCTAGCAGTAATCAGTCTGCTGTGACATTTAGCAGGTAAAAAACGGGTGGTTTTCAATAATACTCTTAACAGAAGAAGAAGAAGAAAAGAAAGGGGAAAAAAAACACGGTTAACAATGTAGTAGAATTGTGTTTGTGGATTTTTCCTCACTTATTTTGACAGCACAAGGCTACTGAGATGAAACCAGGGAAGAATATTTCTTTTATATTCAAGGCATAGTATAGTCAGTGGAATAGTGGAAATGGATGTTAAACTTTATTTCTTTGTTAACTTGTGGTAATTGCAAAATGTAAAGTGATATATGAACTCTATTATTATTGGGAATAATAAGAATTATAAATAGTATGTGTATAGCATTATCCTAAGATAAATGGAATATCTTGAGATCCTAAAAGAATAAACAGCCTTTTCTTTCAATATTATAGACTTAACTTGTTAAAAAGGTAGGACTTTGTGGTCCTCTGGAGGACAACCTTAAACCAGAGAGGGGTAGACTAGTTTGTTTAATGAGACTTTCCATTCTCTGTCTTGATCTATAGTTTCTACAGAAGGGTGCCTAACATTAAGTTGCATGTGACTGATTAGCCTTTAAAAACTTTTCTCTTTTCCAGATTAGTGGCTTTCTCCCAACTTTTTTTTTCAAGATATGTACTGATTTTTTTTTTTTTTTTTTGGTTGGTGTTGCCTGAGAATAAGCAAATTAGATTGACCTAAATATTCCTTGGCTGTGTTTTACTTTATCCAGAAACATAGGCCTGGTTTATAATTACCCTTGTATTCTGAGTAAAAATTGCAAATGCATGTTTCTAACAGTACCTTAGCTAATTTTTGCCTGTTTTGCTTAATATGTATCCTTTATTTGGAATTACTTGTATATGCAAACAAATATCTTATGAAATTAATGTGCATGCATACTTTGCCTCTTATTTTTTTTTCTTTTTGTTCTCATTATTTTATTCTCAGTCAGTAAAATGAGTCGCAATCAGGGATTCAAAAAATTGTCTTGTCTTTTCAATGTTAGAAGAACTTTTAGAAAAATATTATCCTGTTAAGAATTTAAACCAATTATTTGGTGCAATTTAAACACAGCTTTGGGCATGAATATATTGTACAGCATTCAAAGTATAACTCAAAGAGCAAAAATAAAAATAATTATTCAGTGTTTCCTACGTGACAGAAATTTGCCTTATAGTATCTTAAATTCTTACAATAATCCTGTAATAGAGTTGCCATTATTCCTAATGCCCCATAGGTAGAATATAGGGATAGCAGTTCACGGAGGTTTTTTTAACCCAATTATGTGGATTCCAAGAATACTTGCAGAATTGGCATCTCATGTCAGATTTGAGCAGAATTTTTTTTTTTTTTTTTTGGTGGGTAAGGAAGTTTCGAGAGAAAATGACAATATATTGACATATTTGGGTTAAGCACTATTTCTCTTGCAATAAAAAAAAATGCATTACCTGCTACAACAGACTTTCTCCATTATATTATGATTAGCATTCATAGACCCTGTGTATATCTTTCCAGTTTGAAGGCTGAGCAGTCATCATAGCACTGGGAAAAAAGAACACAGCAATTATTCAAGAAGGAGAGGTCAGAACCCCAGAGGAAAATAACCACAGTTTCTATTGGAAAGGAAAAGTCAAAGGAGAGATATAACCAGGGGCTTTTAGGTTGAATAAAAAGGGGAAGGCAACGGATCCTCATTTCTAAGGGCATAGAACAGGAAGTGAGGTATGTGCGCAGCACAATGGATTTAGGTTAAATATAAATTGGCTGTAGGTTAAATATAAATTGGCTATGTGCATAGTTTACTTAAAGAAGATATTTAACTCTTTTTCCTGGATATATTTTAAAACAGTGATGCTTCTCTCTCCTGTTTAGGATGATTTAAGCGTTACCTTGCTTTGAAATAAGAATGAATAGGTTGAGTTAGTGAAATTCATATTCAGGTTGTTTTTTCAGACAATTGCAAACAACTTACAAAAATTAAAATGTTTTTAAAAAGTTTTAATACTTCATCTTCAATTTAGAGACTAAAGAAAGTAGTTAAGTTGAAGTGGGTTTATTTGTGTCTGGATATCAGAATTTATAATAAGATATGTAGGTGGGAGAGACTGTATAACCTAAAATCACAGTAAAAATTGATTCAGAATAACTAGGTCTGACTCAAACTTATGACATGTTAATGGCAGAAAGTTTGAAGCTGAGATTTAAAAAGAAATACTAATACTAAAATTTTGACATAAACTTACTTAATAAAAGCAGAGTTAGATGATACTTGATCTGTGCTTGGCATAAACTAGGGTAGTTTAGGAAAATTGTAAAAATAGATTAAGTAAAATGTTCAGAATAGCATTTTGCATATTTGGGGCCATTTTACTTGATAAATTAAGATGGTATGACTGACTAACCCTAAATTTATACCCTAGCTTTTTGTTAGAACAATTTTTGCATCATCATAATCAGTTCTAGTGTTAATGATGTAAAATTTTCATTGTCGTAGAGTGTGCTTATCCAAAACATAAGATATTCACAGATATGTATTTCTTCCTATGACCCTGTGGTATATAATATGGAGAGCATGAAAAATCAATAGCCCTGCCATCTTATTGGAATAAATTGGCTCACTTGAAGTTAAAAGGGCACAGAACAAACTTATACATTTTTTCTATGACCATTTCCCTGTCTCTTATATAGTTGTTAAACTATATAAATCACTATCAAAACCACGATACTTCTGATCTTAAATAATAAAAGGAAGGTTTTGTTTGTGGTTATATTTAAATTCTCCCTGATGTCCATAAATATTATTTAAAAATTAAAGATATTGAAGCTAAAGCATTAAGAACTAAGCTTGAGGTGTTTAATTTTATAGCACATTTTAAAACATGGATTAATGCCACCAAAGTTTTTAGTTACGATAATTGTTACAAAAATATCTCTTTTATTAACATTAGCTAGCATACATCTATAGCTTATAAACATCTCTTCTGGGGGAGGAGTGAATCTGTGAGTATTGCTAAGTGACACTTTCTCCTGGAAAGTAGCATAAACTTGAGAAAAAGATCTGTTATATTATCCTAAAATGTCACATACATGACATTAACACAATCCATATACAGTTACATTTGTAAAGATTTTTAAATTGTGCATTATGACAGGTTACAAAATTTTAATAATATATTGAATAGGATTAGTAGTGCCACTTGATGAGAAAAACAAATACATTGTTGTGAATTAAAGGACACAGATTTTGTTCCGGAGTTATCAGAGCCGGTCTTGGTGTTGCAGCTGAGTAAGTCCTGCTGCTTCCCCGTGGCCTCACCTACGCCTCCTCAGAGCCTAAGTGGGATGACACTGAGTGCCATGGCCACACACTCTGAAAAAGAGGGTTTTTTTGTTTGTTTGTTTACCATTTTATATTCTCATCAATCTTACTGTAGCTTCAATAAATCTAAATATTAATAACTTTATATTTTTCTATATTAAATAAAATAAGCAAAATAAACAGGGAAAAGCAGATCTCATTTCCATACTTTGCCACCCCTTCAAGCTTTCTTTATATATAAATGAGATTGATTATATTTTCAAGTTTCTCGGTAGTTTTCATGTTCTTGTTAGTGTATTATCTGAGAATGTCAGATGTCCTTTTGGGGCATGTTTTTTTCTAATGATACTGTAAGCTTTTCATAGAATAAGAATCCCAAGATTTTTTTTTATAAAATGTAACATTTTTATAAACTTACATTTACAGATTTTTATTTAGCCTTATATAACTGCAAGACCTCTAAAATAAGAACCTAACCTGCACATATTTTCTATGCATTTTCCGCAAATCTATTTAATACGATCCCCATATATGGCTACAAATTAACAGTCCTTGATTAACCATGATCACAGTGAAACAGCTGCTTCTTTTATTCACATAAATGTATGCAGAATTGCTGTGCTATTTTAATAACTATGCAATAGGCCTATCTTGCTCTGACTCATATGTTGCTGTTAGTGAATTATGTGTGTGTAATTTGACATAATGACTTTCTGTCCTGTTTTATTCAATTTATCTTCATCATCATCAATAAAAATTCATCATAGAGTGGTGATCAATAAATGGTTATTTATTGAACAGATTTAAATTATTAATACAATGTATAGTTTATTCTATTAATACTTCTAAGCTTCCAAAATAAAATTAGTCTTCTTATATTTTAATATTCACCCTCTATGCTTTCTTCAACTTGCTGCCTATGTAAGAGTTAATTTTGGCATATTCTATGTACTGTACAACTCCACCGTGTTTTCTGCTAACCTTTTTGTCATGTGGTATATTTAATACTTTTCATTTTATTTTACCCAAGTTGTATACATAAATACATATGAATGACTTTGAACATTACTTGGAATAAGTACTCCATAAACATTGATGGTTATCATTACTACAAATGTTTTAGAACATTCTTAAATATTATGTCTGAACCACCCAAATTTCCTAAATTGCCCTATGATTTATGAGTTTTGCAGATTTTGCATTGTAATATAGCATTGATTTTATTAATGTGGAACTATAAATGTGTACTGTTTGATATTTCAGTATATCATGTATAAAATACAAAGATGTGAATCAGTCTTGAAAAACACACTTTGGCATTTTTATTTTTCTAAACAAAAATTCAGTTTCTTTTGTTGATCTTTGCCTATACAGGGCTCTCAATAAATAATTGATTGACAGATTTTTACCCAGATTTTACAATTTGTCAGGAATTTAGGGGATTATAACCAACTACCTCTAGCAACATATTGTGGTAGAGAAAGCATAGGCATTTGATTCAGAGGGACCTGGGTGCAAATCCTGACTTGGCCACTTTCTTGCTGTATGATGCTAGAAAACAATCTCTCTGAATCTCAATTTCATCATCTACAAAATGGGAAAAAAGGATTGCTTTCTTTTTAGGATAATTTTGAGGCTTAAAATAGAAAAAAATGTAAAAATGTTTGGCACATAGTCAATGAGCACTATTTTTTTTAATCACTCGTGCTTCTTTGTCCAGCTTGTATATTTCTTGAAATAGATTGACAAGAAATCATGAAATAAAAATCAAGTAAACATAGTTTCCAAACAATAAGCTACCTGTGTATAATAAAGCCTTTACCTTTCCAGGTGGAACTTGATGTGATTATAATAAGACAAAAGGAATTGTCTGCCACAATTGATACCCATTTATAACTAAATTAAATAAATACTTCTTAAAGCAAAAGAGATTTTTAAAAAATCATTAAACCACTCCATACTTATTGTTGTAATGAAGCTGTAGGGTTAGAAATCACAGTCTCACACACACATAACATAATGTCAGTAACTTCAAACCAAGCTACTGAAATATTTAATTTCAATATCATGATTTCTCTTGTCCTATATTTATATACGCACACACACATACACTCACAATTTCTTTCTGTTATTTCACTATGTTTCTAATTCTAATTTCTTCTGTTGGTCCAGTTCAGTCAAGGCTATGATCCACTCCATGGCAACCCAAGAGAACAGTCAAGTCAGACCGGGAACTCTGTCACCGCGACAGTTTCCTCACTGCAGTCAGATTGCCATTTGTGACAGACACTTGAGTTTCTCTTCAATCTAATTAAGGTTCCATTAACTTAACTAGGTTATACATATTTGCTTTCTGTTATTATCAACCTCCAATTCAGAATTTTTCACTGATTATCTTACATTGCTGAATTTTTGTTCACAAACTCTTTCCAGTCACTGCTATCTCCCAGCAACCTGACAAAATCTTCCCTCTTCATGACAAAAAAAAAAATGGATGCAATCAAATTTCATTCATTGATCGGCATTTCTCTTCCAGTCGCTAAATTAGGTACAGGGGACACCAGAATAAGTCCTTGTGTTCTGGAGCTTGCCATGCAGTGGGTGATATGGATAAGCCAAGCTGTGTAATAGCTGCTGCCAGGTGCAGGTGTTTTCCAAGCACCGTGTTAACATGTGTGAGGAACATCAGGGCAGTTGGGCAGCACTCCCTGGAGAAGGAGAGGACAGAGTGAATCTGGAATTCCAAGTAGAGATTGGGCATGGGAAGAGAGAGGAGGGGGAAGAGATGGCAGGAAGGAAGGTAGTGATTTGAACACACTTGGAAAAGTGCATTCTTTCAACAAATGCACCAGTGGAGCAAGGGGAGAGAGAGACAGAGAGACAGAGAGAGAGACAGATATGATGCCAGATCACGAATGGCCCAAGGAGAAGGATTAAAAATGGAAAACATGGTGAGCAAGTTGGCATTTAAAAAACAGCATTCAGGCCCACATATGGAGAATAGCTCAGGAAGGGCAAAATTGAAGCCTAACTAATAATTAGGAGGCTTCTATAGTTATCCATTTGGGAAACAATACAGATAAGCTAATTTGGTGATGATAGGATAGATGAAAACAGAAAAATAAGGAGGTCGAATTGACAATATGCAAACACGGAGGATAAAGATGTAAACTCTAAGGATGACATTGAAAATGCAGATTCACCCAAATCTTTAAATGATAGTTCCACTGGGCAAGCTAAATAAATGGAGGAGAAGTCAACTCATGGACAGGCTGACTTTGAAATACCTACAGGATGATTAGTGAAAACAGTTTGTTGGCATATACATATCTAATCTGAAGGTAAGGATGTGTAAATATAAATTAATGTTTCTGGAATAATAGAAACGAATGAAATCATCAGAATCTAAAACAAAGAGGCATTATATCACCTAGGAATATTTGATTAGAACATATACTCAGGAATAATTTAAGCGCATACACTACAGTATTCAGAAAATAATGGTTCTAGTGCTTTCCATGAGCTGTGTGTATTAGTTTTTAAGAGGTCTTAGGCTGGTAATAATTTTTTTCTAAAGATATAACAGAAATACCTAATTTTACTTACTAATTTACTAGAATAAATGATACACTAATCATAGGAATGTAGCAAGAGTCAGGTAGCTCTGAATCCCATTTTCCCAAACTTATAAGACTACATGGAAGAGTTGGCAATAGCTATTAATAATTACTTTACTATGAGCCACATGACAAAAGGTCTGTTATCATTGGTTGTAAAACCACCGATGCATAAATTGTGAGTCATAAAGAGAACAAAGGTCATATTCAGGACTCACCTCCTGTGAATTTGCAATACGTTTGAGCCTGTAATAAATTTTGCATCTTTGCGCAAACCCAATTACATAGACATTCTTATCATGTAATTGTGATGATAATATTTTTCTGCCAAATACAGACACTATTGCAAAAATTTAAGGCTAGAGTTTCAGATTGTTGAAAATAATTGGTGTGTAGATGTATACATGGATTCCTCATCAACATAAGAATATATACTGTTATGGGTGTACACGAAACTGATTAAAAACATTTTTTTTAAATCTTCAGTAATGAATAGGGATGGCACTTTCATATAATAATAAAAGAGTAATGTTAGATGTACATAATACATCTAATTTTTTCAACATAGATTTTCAGTGTAGGCCAGTAGTAAGAATAGAATGGGAGACCAAACAATAGTGTAAAATGATATTAACAATTGAGGGTATCTTGGCCTCTAAATAGGTGCATTAACCTCTCAGGACTTCAGTGCTCTTATCTCTGAAATGCAGATGTGCCAGACAACCGTTTTTCTCAACAGATTCACTCTCTGACATTCTTTGCTCTGCCCTCAACCCTGGGAGGTGGACCAGTAGCATCTACTCTAAGCTCTATTTCAGTGAGTTCCCCATTTATTTGGGTTTGGTAAGTGGTTGTGTCAGCAGGAGATGGGAAGGAGGGAGGAGCCTGAGGTCAGGTCTTCATTCCCTTGGTTCCTTCCTGGTGATGGTGCCTTTTCCTGGCTGGGTCTTCAACAAGACCTTTGCTTTTCCAAAGGAGACCAACGCTTCTTCTCAGGCCTCTATCTGCCCTCCTTGTCTTTTGTGTTTTGGTTTTGGGAACAGAGGAGATTGCATTAGCCCTGGCTTTTATACTACACATGATGCAATCCCTTCCTCTTGCCCACAACTCTGTCTTTGAAATAAAGCCTCTCCACATTATCCCAATTTGAGTGCCACCTGTATGCTGTCAGATCTTGATTGATACAGTGAGCTCTAGAATTATAGAAAATTATTCTTTGCTTCTGTAGGTTTAAGAACCCCTGTTATTGAAGTAAAACCATCAGAAGGTCTGTAAAGGGGAACAATTTAGAGGTATTTCTTTTGCATCTCTTTTCAATTTGACTCTAAATATTGATCAAAATAGGCATTAAAATGGTTCATCTGTGATACTTTTAGATAACCAGAGGAGTTTTCTATTCTATATAAAGAAGAAAAAAATGAATAATTTACTAGGAAAAATCTTCATAAACTGACACTTAGGAACAGCTATTCTGCTATTTGTGGATGCTTTTGTACAGTAGCACAGAACAATTTTTATTTCAATGGTTAACTGCTGCATGCAATTTCCATATCTCCACCTCCTGTTTTGGTTGCTCAAAGTCACAATTTTTATCTGACACTCCTCACTCAAAGTCAGCAGGGCAGTAGTTACTGAGGCTGTCCTCTGCGTGTCTTTGTGGAGATCTAATTTTCCAAAACAAATGTATGTAGCTCCTGTCTTCTAAAACAATATCTACAGCTATCACCTCTTTAGGACTCTTGGAAAGGGACTTCTCTCAGTCACTCCCACTAACCGAGGCAGGCAGCTGTGTGGCTTCAGTGTCCTGAGTAGAAGAGAAAGTGAGTAAACCTCTCATAATAAAAGGTTTTCATAAGATTTTCTTATAAAATTGGTCCATAGAAAGTAACTTAGCCTTCCTTTACAATTTTTATCACTCTGCTATTAATAAGAAGTAAAGCAAAAACAAAACAAAATGACAACAAAGCAATGTTCGGTTCATAGCAAGCCAGTTTTGTGCAGGAAAAAGGTGGAAGGAACCTTAGAGTTTATAGATTCCATCTCCCACCCATACAGAAACCCTGTGCCCAGGCCCTTCTAGAAGGAGGCAGTTTACTCCTCCCCTATGATCCACCATTCCTGTTTTAGCCCTGGCCTGAAATCTGCCTTCATCAAAATTCCACCTATTGACTTTAAGTCTGCTGTCAAGAGTCACACATGTTCCAATTTGTATTCAGCATTCCGGTCTTTAAAATTTGAATTTTGTGATCATACCCCCTTTGCATATTCAATTCAAATGCAATGTTTCCAGTTTCCTTAACCGCTCTGCACATGGTATCACTTTAGACGTTCCACTCTCCTGATTTTCCTTTTCTGGGCACACTTTAATTAAGGTTCTTAAAATGCGGTGCCCAAATTTAAGCATGATGCTCCAAATACATTCCACACACCAAGGGAGAGAGAAACACAGGTGTTTCCTTTGTTCTGGATCCTGTGATTCTATTCATGCAGCCTCAGTTTGCAGGGGAATTTCGGCAGCCGAGTCTCGCTGTTCATTCCTGTTAAATATAAGTCCCCCCAAAAGTCCTGGGAGCTTTTATAAGCTCATTTATTTACCCAGGTCTCCTTCATCTTGAGATTTGGAATCAATTCTTTAAAAATTAAAATGTGTAATTCAAATCTAACTGATTAAATTATATTTTTAATTCATCAACAAATAAATCAGAGAATTTGAACAAGACAAACAGTAACAATAATGTCATAAAGTCAAAGGAAGAACATCTCTGGCAATATGTTGTAAAATATTTCTTTTTAAAAACATAAGTTATTTAAAAGTCTGTACATAAGAGGCTTTTAAAGTTTTTTCTCAAATTTCTTTAATAACGACCTTTTGCTTCTTTTCCTAATAACTTCATAAAAATTAATTTCTGTTCTTGAAAGACACTGATGGCTGTATCTTTCTTTGTACATCTTTCCTGCAGGTTGGCAGAGCTCAAGAGGCAAACTTCTGGCTGTACCAATTACTAGTTGTATGGGAGGGCAAATTTTAAATTCATCTCTTTTTACCTGTAAAATAGGGGCAATAATAGTTCCTTGTAAGGGTGCTGTGACAGGCATACAAGATACCTTACGTGAAGTGCTGGCAAAATTGCCAGATAGAGAAAGGCGTCAGTGAATATTAGCTATTTTAATGAGGCCACCACCGAATCTGTTATTTATTTATATTTCAGCATTTACATCAAAGCATATTTCAAGCATATTTAGGTATGTTTATATTTTTATGTGTCCTGACATCTGTAATGTCCATAGGGAACAGTTTCCTGCTCAATTTCATATCCACAAGATCTGCCATGATTCCTGGTACACAGTAGGTACTTAATAAATGCTCGTGAAATTAATGTAATGAATGAATTAAGAAATGGTGCAATTTAAGAGCTCATCAGTCAGACTATACTACTGTTTACTGCTAATGCCCATCATGTCATAATCTAGTATAAATACACGACCTATTTTTTTATGTGTTAGCAATGATGTAAGTATTATTATTAAAAGATTATCATAAGCCAGAAACTGTTGATGTACAATTTCTGTTTTAATCTTCCCTACAACCCTTTGGGATAGGTTCAACCACCAGTCTCTTTTCACAGATGGGGAAACAGAGTTACCTAGAGTATGAGAAACTTACTCAGAGAAAGGCGCTCAGCTTTCTTGAGTGACTGAGCCGGCGGAAAGCCAGGCTGTCTGACTCTGTAGCCGGAACAATCCGTCACTGCCTTCTATTGCTGCCTACCCTGCTCAGTCACTCCAGTTCCATGTTTCTAATGATAGCAACGACTTTTAGAAATGCTCCATATTTAGGTCAATTTGTACATTTGTTTTGTTCTCCCCTGACTGCTTTCAGAAGCTACAGCTGATGGGCCATGACACTTCCTTCTTCCCTCTGGCTGCTGAGGTCAGCAAGTTGTACAGTTGATGTGTAAGAGAAAAAAGGTCAACTTTCCCTTTTGGAAAATTTTACTATGGCGGTGTTACTAAGCTATCACCACTCAGTGGTTGTAGGGCAGGTACGTAGGAGCCAACCTGATCTGGTAGCTTGGTCACTTCCAAATGTAATATTTTCCATATTGTTGTAAAGAATAAATGAAATAAAATGGGAAAGCACCTAAAACGTTGTCTGTCCTAGCGTAGAGCTTTGAGTTTCTCACCTCAGGGAAAGTCACAGTCCAAGGGAAGACGCAAGAATTTGCATCAGTAACTGTCGTATGATGCAGTCTCTCAGATACATGGGACCAGACATATATATATATATAGTGTAGAGACAGCAGGGGGAAGAGAGTCCTTCCGACTCGGAAAAGAGAAAGGAAGGCCTGTAAGCGCTGGGATTTCTGGGTGGCTTTTGAAGTTCTTCAGCTCCTTTGCAGCATGGCTAATTTAATAGCGATCCATTCCCATGGACTCCATAACTCCAAAAACTGGAGGACCAAGACATGAGAGCAAAGACAGGAACTGTTTTTCCATTCTCTATCCTCACTGCCTAGAACCAAAGTTTTGCATATAATAGGAATTCAACAAATAACTGTTGGGTGAATTGTTACACAATAGAGAATGTAACAATCAAAGTCATATATTGGAGTTGGGTAAGAAATATTTTTAACTTTATTTCACTAACGAAAAATTTAGGCTCAGAGAGGCTGTAATTTGGCCAATATAGTTCATCTAGTCTGGAAAAGATCAAGGAATATAGAATTTCTGACTGTAAAATCTGCGATTGTAGTTTCTTGGGATTTTGTCCTCCTCATTTGGAAAGAAATAGCATCAAGTGTTCACATTGATTTTGTCATCCAGTGGTGTGGCATGTGAATTTTATTTTCTTAGTTGATTTATACATTCTGTTGGGAGCCTCCAGTAAGGACATGAGCTGCCACTGATGTTTGTAAACCGCTCAGAAAAATGTATAACGTGACACACAAAATCGGAGCTCTGCAACACGCTTAAGCACATAAAGACAAATTCACACATTTAAATTGATACAGAATTACTACTGCTTCTTAAATACATTGGAAATGTCAAGAGAAATGATTGAAGTGAGTGACTATTCTTCTTGCATTCATTAAGGAGCAAATATTTTAGCTTAGTATCTGGAGCATAGTATATACTCAGTTAATAGTTTATGAATAAAAGCATAACAGGCTGACTTAAGTAAGTAAATAATTTAATAATGAATGGCTTAAAATACTTGAAATTGATCATTTAAGATAAAAAATTAGCAGGATTGAAAACATAAAGTAACCCGTATAACTCAGTTGGCCTTAAACTTGTACAAAATAGTGACACTTTTATTTTAAATGATAAGGAAATAAAAATTTAAAACATGCTGTTACTAAATACAGAGATATTTTTGTAGGATGACTTTGGTTTTGTTTTAGAAAATGTATTGATAAATGGAGGGATATAATTAGAACAAGAACAAGAAATCAATCTTTTGGCATTATCTTATCAAAGTTTTAGCTTATACACCCGATAGCAAAACAATCACAAAACTATTTGGTTAATAGCTTCAAGCTCCAGCCATACAGTAGCTTTAAACAAAGACATTCTTCTCTATTCTCCATTGTTTTTGAGCTTGCTTATTCTAAGTATGATTTATAATCCTGAAGTCTGATTTATCATGTATATCAAAATAGTTTCATATTTTCTAGTGCTGTCTTTGTTTCAGTTCATGTTTCTGATGAGAAAATTGAAAATAATCCATCAAGCTGGAATATAACCAAGGTGAAATATGTCAAAGTCTGTGAATAAAAAAACAGCACAAATCAAATAGCTTCTGCAAACACATGGCCAATGTACTGTTTACCTTAATTAAGAACTAGTACTTTTGTTGTATCCTCTGATGAAATTGAGGTTATTAAAAGTAAGAATTGTGAATTATTCACTATGTTACTTGTCTTTAGCTAGGTACACTCTAGAGACTCATTTAATTTTCATTAAATAAAACAAATATAAGATGTAAAAAAATCTTTTTAAATGTGATAGGTAATAAGGATCTACCCTGAAATTGTACACTGCATAAAATTTAAACATTAGTTTTTAACTGGAAACAATCACATATGGTAGAGATTTTGTATAGACATTTTAAATGTAGCTTTTTTTTCTATTCATGTTTCATAGAATGTAGCTTTCAGAGATTTTTAATAAGTATTTCTCTTATGTAGGAACCTAAGCTTCTCAGCGCTTTTAATATGATAGGTTAATATGCATGGCCACGACCCAAGAAGGGATAGAGTTTACTGTGTTTCTCACAATTATTTTTATCTCAAAGTTTCTTTACTCATTGAATGTATTTTAAGAAAGCTGCTGTAAATGATACTGCAAGTTTCACATTAGTTGACTTAGCCTTTTCTGATGTATTGCCTAAATTGTTAATAAGGGATTTTTTTTCCATATAACATTCATATAACTCTTCGAAGACCTCACTGAATTTACGTTTTATGCTGAATCTATTATGCTGTGTTATTTGTGAAAGGGCAGGATTCCTTTTTTCACATTAAGTGTGGAAGCTCACTAGAATGCATAATGGATAAGCCAAGTTATCCACCTACCTTAATATTTATTGACTTTCACTACAAATATATCTTATATGTTATACTATTTTATATTAATATAGTATAGATTTTATGTTATATATTATACATGCATATACATACATTTATGCTGTTAAAGAAAACATTTTATGTGTGTGTCTAAAATGGCATCCAGTCTAGTTGATAGACATTAAGCATGTTATGTATTAATTATGATCCGAATTGTAGATTTTCTACAATCTATTTATATTTTCAATTGCAAAACATTTAAAAAAATCTAGTATCAAATCATTATCATATACTGAAAAACAAAAACAAAAACAACCTTAGGTTAAATAATCTCTCACCAATCAAGAAATTTGGGGTTTAGAAACATCCAGAATGTGAAATTTTAAAAATTTGTTAATTTTCTATTTTGGTTAGATATTTTGAAATCTAATTTCTAACATAATGCAAATTTGAACTGCAAGATAAAAAAAAGTATATATATTTTAAGTACATTTGCAAATGACATTGTTTTATGTCCCCCGTGAGAAAACATGTCTGGTGATTTTATTTAAGCTGCTAAACCCCTGCTCTCTTATTCTTAGAAAGGAAAAAGAAAGGGGACCCATAAATTCTGCTAAAGGTCAAAGACTATTTAGTTGAAAAGAGAGAGTGCAACAAAAGAACTGCCAGGAGTGAAGAAAACACAATGAAAAAGGAAATCAGCAAGTTCTTTAAAAAGAGAAGAGAAAAAGGAAAAGTTAGGTCATTAAAGATTTAATTGACTAGTCAGTGTCAAAGAGAACAAAGCCATCAAATGAACTTTTACCGTCATCTCCTTGAGATTTCACCCAGGCTATTTACATGTCCATCTAAGTCTTCATAATTATAATAGGCAACTGTCAAAAAGGCTATTAGTAAACCCTGCACTTTGGAGAATGGCTTGAAAGTGATTAGAAGGATCATTAGATAAGAAAATCTATATTATTTACCTGTGAAACCATGGTATGTGAAGTCGTTTTCAGAAATCAAAGCCCAGTTATAGATACTTGTGAAAATCTTTCCTTAAGTTGCAGAGGTCTTCTTGAATAATGAACTAGATTTACTATTCTATATATCTATGAATAATTTACTATGTATAAATATATTAAATAACTTGTTGACATTTCAAAATTTTAGGCATGCAAAAGCTACATCACATAAAAAGTTGACCATGTACCCCTTATCTACACTCACAATGCAAGACTAAATGGATTATGGGAATTAAACAACTACCTTTGAATTTTAGGTAGCTGCAAATAGTAGAAATAATCAAATGAACATCTTAGATAACTTTGGCTAATATTGCAGATTATCATAATTTAAACAAAAGTAGATTTTGAAGTTTGAGATATTTGGAGTGTCTACACTGATAAAATTATACTTAGTGATGGCAACCTACTACAGTCTACACCCAGCCAACAGGACCTTCTCCTGACCCCATACACAGCTGGCGATTCAATCAGAAACTGGCTGCTTATATTAAGGTTAATGGGACAGTTTTTAAGGTTAAGAATTATATTTGTAAGCTCTGAAAAAATTGGTATATCTTTCAATCAGTTGTTGTTGTTCACTCATTTTATCAGTAATGTTAATTTTAAGAATTTATGCCTCTATTTCCAAAAAAACGTTTGATTTTGTTTTCTTTTATTTGCTTATCAGATGTTAAAAATGGAAGGAAATTTATCCAGAGAATAATTCAAATTGTCCATCCCTGTTCTTAATAAATGCTTTTTGGAGATGTCAATTAGTAGAAAAAAATAAGTCTTAATAATTTTGTTCAGGCCGGGCGCTGTGGCTCACGCCTGTAATCCTAGCTCTTGGGAGGCCGAGGCGGGCGGATTGCTCAAGGTCAGGAGTTCAAAACCAGCCTGAGCGAGACCCCGTCTCTACTATAAATAGAAAGAAATTAATTGGCCAACTGATATATATATATAAAAAAAAAATTAGCCGGGCATGGTGGCGCATGCCTGTAGTCCCAGCTACCCGGGAGGCTGAGGCAGAAGGATCACTCGAGCCCAGGAGTTTGAGGTTGCTGTGAGCTAGGCTGACGCCACGGCACTCACTCTAGCCTGGGCAACAAAGCGAGACTCTGTCTCAAAAAAAAAAAAAAAAAAATAATTTTGTTCACATCCTAAATTTTTTAAACTATCATGTAATATTAATTAAGTTACCATACCCCATCATATTAGAATGTTTCCATATATTAAACCTAATCCTTAAAATTAGTCTTCTTATAGGTAAATATGTTTATTTTTATATTGTAAAAGAAAATTCAAGGATAACAGTAGTTATATAACTTACCACGATCATACAGTATTTAGCATGTCAGAACCATGATTTTAGAAATAAATTACTATCTACTTATTGGGTGCTCACTATGGGCCAATTACTGCTCAAAGTGCTGTGCATGCATTGTCTCATTTTATTCTTGAAATAATACTGTGAGGTGTATATTATTGACTTCATTTTCAGTAAAGGAAGCTGAGGTTCACATAATTAAGATAACTGGCTAAATGACACATGACATTTAAGAGAAAGATCCCAGATTTGCATTAACATCATTCTAACTCCCAGCTCTGGTCTTGCCTTCTTATCAGAGAATAGGTTCCTAGGAGGATTTTTTCAAATGACTACCCAGGGATAATTCTTGGTAGTCCTTGCTTTCTCAATATGTCCCCCTTCTTACATTTCCTCACTCTTTAAATGTATTTCTCACTATATAAAAGCATGAAAATGTAAACAAACAAACAAACAAACAAACAAAAACACCACTCTGTAAAGACTGAGCAATGGCTTAAAATATATAATAGAGCAGGCTATGCTTTCATATGCAAACAGAGAAAAGTTCTATTATAAAAAGGGCAAGATGAAAAAATAATAGGCTATGAAGTCAAAACAAAGTGTCGTAATAACATTTCCAGAATTTACTAGTTGTGATGCTTTTAGTGAAATATATAGTATAATAAAATGACCTTTAGCAATACCCCGTAACATTCTTGGGGGATTGGGCAGCTGGGAGGGGGGCGTACCCCTATACCTTTTGAACTATCACATGCAAGTTCCATACAGTTTAAAACTTTCCCCATAGCTTTAAGATGCTAATGCAGTTCCAAGATACTTCTCACAAGGAAATCAATTGTCGCCTAATTTACATATGGACATGTGACCTAGAATATTCTGATGTGAACCAACGAACTGAATCCTTTTAAGAAGTTCTAGAGCATTTTAAGACACAGCAACTGCATTTAATAATCGGTTGCTGCTATAGAACACAAATGCAGGCCCAGAATCCGCCTTTGCTGCCCAATTACATTCCATGTACAGCAGCAAGAGGGAATCCTGAGCCCTTGACTTAATTTCATCTGGCCCTGGAGGCAAGTAACAGGAAGTGACAAGCCATTTATGCATCCATTTACAAAGCACAATGTGACTTTAACTTCAGAAAAATTACCATAGTAGGTCACATGTTGTGGATTTCAATCCTGTTAATATTTGTCTCTGTTTCTGTGCATATGTGACATTCACTTTGTTTATGTATGAGAGAAACACACCATGGGGTATGTCCTTGTCTTTTTCTGGCAAGTAAATCCCTCTTTTCTCATCTGTATATTTTTTTCTATTCTGTTGGATTTTCCTCTGACTCTGTCTGATCCTTCTGTTTGTTTTTCCTCCACATTTCTATTCTTTCTATTGTCAGTTGCCTGCTTCCTTAAGCCATAAAATTAAATAAAATTATAAACAAAGAGCTCTGAATACTTTTTGGACTCAGACTTTAATATGAAAATGTAAACAAATTTGCTTTTACTTCTGTAGCTTTCTTGTTTTCGGTCCGATGCCATTAAAACAAAGAATGAGGCATGAGTCCACATTCTCTGCCTTTCCATGAACTATTCTGAATTGAATAAATGAAACAAATAAATGACAGTTTGAAAGTGAGAATTTTGGTTATATCCAATTTATTATTTTCATGAAATTTGTTTTTAATTTTAAATTAAAGCAAAATTCAGAGTTGTTAAATGTTGCTTTAATGCAAAGAAATCAGTATGTTCACAATAGGAGAGGGTTTTTCCTTATGCTATACATATACAGATGTAAATCCTCTCATAGGTTGAAATCAATTCTAAAATATCCTGTTTAACACTTAATCTCATGTGCTTAACTATGTGCTGACTATAATATATCATTAACCCAGCAGATATTTGCTACAACAAATTCATTACAGACTTCAGTAAGAATTTCTCCTATCGTCATTAATGCTAACAATTCTCCATCTCAATTGATTTTCTAGTGAAATTTCACTTGAAAGGAAATGAATTTTTAGTGGCCTAATCCTACCTTTTCCTTATGTCTGATTTTCATTTGATTAAAATATTTTGGTGAGCACATTGTTACCTACTATTTATTCTTTTGCAAAGCAGCACTTACAACACGTGTGGGAAGCCACTGCTTGCTTTAGATTGCTGTCTAAAATGAAAGATATCTATTGTGTTTACTTGATCACCAGGGATGGTACAGATTCTTCTTGCAAAAACTGTCCTCAGAGAGACTTACTAAGCTTCTAAGGCAAACGGGGCTGCAACAAGGCCTCATTACTGCTGCACGTGTATCTGTAATTACATTCACTCCTAACTCAATATGAAGGATGATCACCAAATGTAAACAGTGGTTGGTTCTCACCGAGCTATTATGGATGATTTTTCTGTTCTTTATGCCCTTTATTTTTGCAATGAACAAAGAAAGGAAACAGCTAAAATATAGCTATTTTTAAAAAAGCGAGCAATGTGACCTAGATAAAGAGGAATTTAAAACAGCTAGTTGATTAGACCCTAAAGGATGTCATTTGTCATAGACGTGTTCTTCAAATATTTATTAAGGTTTAATAATGGATATTTTCTAAATACTTTATTTCTTTTAAAATTTCCCAAATCTAGGTAATGTTTATTACTTTAAATATTTAAGCGTTTAGTGAGCTTAAATAAACTAAGACCATATTTCAGGACTATTCAGTGAGACTAGGTTTTATAAATGACGCAAGCAAGATATCTGTTTCATTTTGGTGAATATAAAGAGTGAGAAGGCAGGAATCCTATTTACTAAATGGTTTCCTTAAAGATGAAAACTCAATTCCACCTTTAAATCTATCCTTAAATAGTATGTATATACATATATTCATATATATACATTTATACACATACAGACATAATCAGAACTGAATAAGCAAATATTATGTAAGTGGGCTTGCAAGGTACACGCTAAGCTGTAATAACTGGATAATCAAGATAAAATGGCACTTCGGTATGCTTTTACTTACACACCCAAAGACTATTTTCTATGGGTGTGTATGTTAAACTGATGCTATGCCTTGGAGCTTTGTTGTTGAATAAATATGTTAGAGAGAAAATTAGAAACCCGGTTGGACTGGATTCATTCCGAACAGATTCAGATGATACCCAGCTCTTTGGAAATGGGTATTTATGGCTTGTTGAACATTTGTGGTGCAATGAAATTTGTAAATTGCAATTAACACAACAAAGCTGAAAAATGAAGAAAGTTGTGAGATTTCAGTATCTCTGTGGCTGAGCTGCTGTGTGTTTGGTGGGGGAATCTCTGGGATATTCTAATCCTAGCAACATATTTTCTTTCCATTCAGTTGTAACTATCATTCAGGGAAGTGACAAATATATCTACTAGACTTCTCTTTCAGTGGGTAAAGAGTAGCTCTTGTTTTAGAGAGAATTTAGCAAGGATGCAGTAATTTGCAGTGACTTGAAAAGCAGGAACTGGATGTCCTCCATGCATAAAGTAATCTCAAATTATAAGATAAATTACTTTAAAATCTGCATCAGTTCTCTCAGTCCAATGACTGGAAAATTACTAATTGCATGCAGTCCTCTGAAGGGCTTGACTTAAGATCACGTTGTTGACTTAAGCACAGAAAATATCGTGCTGAAGAAATTTTAAACTCCACTAAAGTAAATTGCAATCCATCACTGGGTATTTTGCACTGTTTGCAATAATTGTGCTAATTGTGGTCATCTGATGAATATGTTTGTGATAGAAGAGACCTCTCAATATTAGTCATTATGCTTTACATGTTTGACAATACAGAATTACCATTTGACACATTTACAGAGATTTTTAGATTCTGGTTTTAATAAATCAAATGTACTTTGTTTTCTCTTTGTCGATTTTCCTTACATTAGTCTCACCTGTATGAGACAAACTGCCTTCATTAGAATACTTTAAGAGATGTTGATGTAATGATGTCAAGGTCTCTCTCTCTTTCTCTCTATTAATATGTATATGTGTGTGCCACATATATATAATTTTATTATATAATATATACTATATATAACATATCTGAATATATATAAAATATATATAATTTCAGCTATATATATAAAATCACCAACTTAATTTTTAAAAGTAATAAACCTTTGCCTAAAAGTGTTGCAGTATCTATATTTTATTTATTCTTCTAACATGCCTAACTTCCATAATATTTCAACCCTGTGGAAAGAAACAGGAACAGAAAATAAAAGAGTCACCAGGGGGAAATTTCCTTAATGCTTTGGTGCTTCTACGTACACTGCCTGGCAGACTTTCCCAGAGACCATTGAACAGAAAAGCTCTTGGACCAAACTAAGAAGATCACGTCACAGAGACTATTACATCAATTTAGATGTATACTATGAAGGAAGAGGAAGGCGACACACGTAGGGTAGGGTGACAGCAGGGTGGCACAGCTTGTGATTTAGGTAGACCTCTTGGCCAATGGATAACTCATCCAGACAGTTGGATACCTAGTAGTCCTGTCTTTATATAACTTTGTATAATATTGATGTATTAATTATATAAAACAGTTCAAATGTTACTAGTAGAATACATTACTTTCTGCCTTGTTTATCATTGTTACCCGTGAGTACACACATCACTGAGAAAAACTATCAGCTGTTTTGAGTTCACTATTAATATCTACATATTCCTTTTCACTAATGTCATTTGTTTCAGACAAGCAGAAACAGACCCCAGAGCTTCAAAGAATATTTTTGAATGACATTTAATATGGAAATAATATTATCTAATATTTTTCTCCCCAGTGAGCTCGGAAGGCTTGCCTTTTTTTTCAAGTTTCAGTAGATGCACTTCAGTATAGAACCCAGAATCCCAGATGTTCTGAAAGTACATAATTTGAGAACCAGTGATTTAGTCTGAAGAAAATAATAAGACAACTAAATAACTATTTTAAGGCTATGAGTGGACATTTTATGGAGAATAGCATCTAGTGATACTTAAATTACTGGAGTTGCTATTTTTATTCATTGAGGTTTGAGTGGTGACTAATTCTTGGCAGAGGAGAAGGTTTAAGATAGTCTTTATTTATTTATATATTGATTTTCTCATTTTTGTAATTTTTATTGTATTATGTTTACTTCGAAATTTTATAAACTATATAAATGCTTTCAAATAATTTGTTGAATGCCAGAAAAATGATAAATTCATTTTTTTCTCTTTAAGCTACTATTTGAGGCCCACTAGAAAAAAAGTGTCAGAACAGATGTGCTAATTGTTATTTCTTGCAGCACCCACAAAAGCTGATATCCAGAAGTTGGAAATTCTGTCACTATTTTGCTTGTGTCAATTCACTCTCTAAAAAAGTAATAGGGTAATAGTTTCTCACCACCTACCAGATAAAATCCAAACTCTTAACAAACCTGTAAGACTTTCTTTTTAAATATTGAAAACAATTTTAATCATAGTAAAAAAACACGTACCACAAAATTTACCATTCTAACCATTTTTAAATGTAGAGTTCAGTAGTGTTAAGTATATTCACATTGTCATGCAATAGATCTCCAAAACCTTTTCATTGTGCAAAACTGAAACTCTGTTGCCAATGAACAACTCTCTTTTCCCTCCAGCTTCTAGTAACCACTGACTGTTCCATTCTGTAAAACTTCCTTGATCTGCTTCCTGCCTCTGCTATTTGATTATTTTCTCTAACCCACCTCAAAACCTGCTTTATTGCCATAAACCAGGGGTCCTCAAACTTTTTAAACAGGGGGCCAGTTCACTGTCCCTCAGACTGTTGGAGGGCCGTTGGAGAGTGTGGTGCACATTCCACACATGCGCACTGTGGGGCCTGGCCGAGAGTTGGCTGCTAAGCAGGACAGGCAGCTGCGGCAAAAACACCTGGCGGGCCGGATAAATGTCCTTGGCAGGCCGCATGTGGCCTGTGGGCCATAGTTTGAGGACCCCTGCCATAAACAATGTCTATTTCCCATTTTGGCTCCCATTTCAGGGTTTTCATTCATATCCTTCCCATTGGCTGGGATACTTGTCCTCCACACCTTGAATGGTGCAATCCATCACTGCAATCTATTGCAATCCATTCTAACTCACCTAACTCATAATCCACTGCAATCCATTCTAACTCACCTTTCAGACATAGACTTAAAGGCCTTTCCTAAAATGGCAGATAGAGACCTACTATGTGCTTTTATAATGCACCTTGTATTTCCAACTATCAAATAATTAGCTATTTTTTTCTTATAGAATGTGAGCCCTTTGAAACCAGCAGCAATAGCTACACAAATAAGGACACCCAGTCTAGTGCATCATTTTTTTCCTGGCACTATAGCACACACTAAATAAGTACTTACTGACTGAATAAGTGGATAATACTTAATATAACTAGATTTGAATCTAATTTTATCACTTATTTATCGTGTGTCCTTGAATAAATAAAGATAATGACAATAATGACAACAATAATAATACTTGCATTAATCACAATAATAATAGCAGTGATAGCAGCAGCCATCGCTGACATTTACAAAGCAGTTATTATGTAGTAGGCATTTAAAAATCCTTACCTATATTAATCCATTCAATCCTTGTCATAAGTCTTTGCAGTGCTATGATTATGTCCATTATCAGATGAGTAAAAAGGACAGAGATGTTAAGTGATTTGTCCAAGGTGACACAGCGCATAAGTAACAAAACCGTTATTGGAATCAGCCATTTTGAATATGAAGTCGGGTTCTGAAATATTATTGCCTGATGTGTTGGGACCCCATTTCCTTATTTATAATGAGTGATTATGACTATTTCAAAGATGTGCAATGAGCATTAAATGTTTTCATCTATTCAAGCTGCTCAGCACACAGGACCTGGCAAGCAGTGAAAAGTCAGCGAATGACAGCCCTTACTGCCATACTCTACCCCAAGTGCCTTTCTCAGAGCTTACGATCAGACAGGTTTCAATAAATATTAGCTCCTTTCTTCTCTCTTCTTTCTTAATTAGAACAAGTCAGAGGCAACTACTAGTGCAAAATAATTTAGGTCAGGGATATCTTGTAATGGCCACCAAGAAAATGAGTTATAATTATTACAATCTGTAAGAACAGCTTCCATAAGAAAACGGCATCCTGTAACTGAGTGCTAAAACTTCTCTGGGATAGTGATAAAAATGTGACATTTGAATAATACTTACAAATTTCAAGGCACGTTCACATCACTCGTGTCATTCTTATTTCATAACTGATTTTGAGAGAAAATATGGAATATTACAATTTCTATTTTACAAATATAATTCAGTGACTTTCTGAAGATAAGAATTGTTGGGCCCAAATAAGAATTAGAAATTATGTTTCTAGATTACTTGTTCTGTGAAAACATAATTCATCATCTAACCAAAACTTTTTGACAGTGGCGCTGGGGTACTTAACAATCCAGTTGGGAAACAAACATCAACTGTGACTACCCAGGGCCAATCAGGAGGCAAGGCACCACTTCCTGTTACTCATCTTCTTCCTTAAATCATCTATCTTTGCTTTTCTTATTCCTAATAAGCATCACATCAATTTAAAATCTTCTTCTCCCTTGATCTGTGGAGCATGACTTGTTCCTCCTCCTTAGGAACTATCGCAAATAGTTCCGTTTACCATACACATGTGTACATGTGAGAATCAAACTTGTATCTAACAGAGAAAAATAAGAGAGAAATCTGCCTTGACGCAATGACTACATATACGTGTATGAGCAAATGTCCTGAGCTTGGATAGCAAAGGCTGCCATCACTTGATAAGGTGTGCTTAGATTTTATGTTGACTGTATTCATTTTATATTTTTACCATAGTCATGAATCAGTGTTTATTGGCATGGAAAGTAATTTCATATTTTAGCAGAATTACGAATTATTACCAGGTAGATACCTCACATTCTAGAATGTGGAATACAACAAAGAAGTTATTATCATAACCTACTCTAGTTTCACATAAACTAAAGAGCAAGGTGCTGCCTATGTGGCCTCTTCATTCTCAGCAGAACCCAGCTGGGGGAGTGAAGAAAAACTTTCTGGTAAGAATGACAGCTTTTTTAGGAAGAGATACAAGCAAGTGAGTCCTAGAGAAAGGAGCAAAGCAAATGCTTTGGAAGATAGCATTGAGGGTCCAAACACTGAAAATGGATACAAATGCTGAACAGGTAAGGGCAAAGTGAACACAGGTCGAAAGGAGGGCTGAGGGCTCTGTGAAAGCTGAAGGGCTGGAATTAATCTGACAGGAGCCAGCAAACCAGTCAATCCCCTTGGAATAGTTGAAATGTGGGTCGGAACCTGTAAGAACCAGCCTCATGTGCAAAAAATTCAGAGGTACCCCTGGACCCAGTTCCAACAAGATACAGGAGTATCCTTAAAGGACTGTTGCAGGTATTTTTCCAGGCCCTGCTGTTTGCTGTTTCCTCTTAACCCACTTCCTAACCCTCTTGCATATAAGAGGACAGAGGCTATTACAGAATCCACAAGCACTTTATAGGCACTGCCTTGAGGCCTTGAGGGTTCCAGGCCAGGCAAATGGAATTGCATCTACAGGTCATCCCCAAACACAGTCAGCCCAGCTCATATGGTCTGGCTGCAGAGTCTTGTAATTTGGATGTAGGTTCTTCAGTGTTCTTGTTCTTTTGAAATCCGTATTGAGATTTTGAATAAAACAATTCCATACTATTTAAACCCAAAAGTATGGCAAGTATAAATAACATGCTTTTGATGGATTCAGCAAATGAGTTGCAATAAGATAATGACTGTGCTTTTATATGAAAATTAATACTGAATTGTTTGATATTAATAGCTTTGATAATTTGAGATTTATGAATAGAATGGTGTTAATACATAAGTGGGTAAATATTTATTTGAGAAATTTTCAGTTTGGCCAGCATAACACACACACTTATTTTTTAATAGTTGTGTGTGGTGTAATGAAAGAAACAAACAGGTATACTTGAAATCAAAATCCAATCAGAGTTCTTTTGACCTTTTTAATCAATTTCTTCATGAGACATTTTGCTTGCATTGCCTAAGTAACAGGACGGAGTGGCTGTATTTTGATGTTACTTTCTCTTGTCATTTTTTTCAAGGTGGTGATGGTGAGATATTACCATCAGTTGAATATATAAATGCAATAGCCAAATAAAGGGATCATCAATTTATCTCCATGATCAGTCATTGAACAATTGATACTGGAAAATAATTCAGTACCATCTTTAATGTCCAAAATAAGAAGTTATTTATAATCTGTTACCATTAGGGATGACATAATGACATAAGCACAAAACTCAATATTGTTTGATAGAATTATTCAAACTGTTTAAATCATTTGAACATAATAAAGTCCTAATAAACTTCAAATTAGTTAAGTGATTCTTTTGACAGATGTTTTATTGTACTGATCAGCTTATAAAATTCCTAAGGGTTTTTCTTAAAGTCTTAGAACAGGTCTATACCTCAGTGACAAAATCAAGAATATACTTGATTATATAAGGAGAAAACATGCGCATGTGTGTATGTGTGTGTATATATTGACCTAAGTATTTCAAAGTAATTGAAAGTGATATTTTGGGATTAGTGCAAATCTTTATATCTACAATGACTCCTTACTATCTATTAAACTAAAATCAGTTTTTCAGAGTTAGAGCTTGCATTTTTATAGATCTCTAGCTTCTTACTATTCACATGTAGACTATCAATAGTATCTGTTGCTTGAAAATAATAAATAAATCAAGGCCAATATTGTTAACTGGAAGATGAAGTTCTCCATAATGTTACTCTTTGTCTTCTCTAAATTATTGTTTCTCCCAAGTGAAGCCTCAGATATAATTATGGCCATCTTCTCCACAAATCTCCTACTTGCCCTCCACCCTAATAACATTCATGGAATGTCTTCCTTCCTTCCTTCCTTCCCGTTAGTGTAGAGTTGACCTCACATTATCAACTGTATCATGCAAATTTCATACCTTCCTTTGTTTATTCACTGCATGTCAGTACATACTGCCTCAGTTATGGTCTTGTTCCTTCTTTAAAAGTGTGGACCATTTCTTGCATCTTATCAGAAGTTTGTACGAGCAACTCTTGTATGTGTTAACACAAGTCTTTAGTCCAGAATCACATCTGTATATAACTTTTTCCTTTACAAAGTACCTTTGGGGGACTATTTATAATGAAAAACAACTGGGAGTTAGGACACATGTCAATTAGTTACCTCTAATATGAGCTTATTAAATGAAACTTATGACAAAAATGTACCCAAGAATCCATAAGACTATTTATGAAGATATGTGTGACAAGTATGTCTAATTTCATTACAACAAAATCAGATTCTTAACCCTTTGCATGTGACCAAATAATTAATTTTGCATTGCAGTAGGGCTGCTGTCTTTGTTTATTGCATGAAAAGGAAAGTGTGGGTCCTTGTTCTGAGGGTTAATTGTTGCTTTCACTGAAGACACACTCTCTTTCTTGCAACCCCGTAGGACTGCCTCTGACCCAGGATGCGCTTGTGAAAATTGATATTCACGGTTTATGGGCCACAAGGAATAATTTAAATGGTGACAAATCCCTGGAGGTGTTTAATACAGTTAAGCATGCATGTTTAATAAGGGATACAAATTTTGAAAAGACAGTTGTAAGAATACAAAGCTGTGTCAGGTCTGCCCACATGAATATCATTTATTTTATTTTATCTTAAAATATAAAGTCTCCACCATGATTTAGGTATTTATACTTTATATGCATTTGTGTATTTATGCTTACAAATATATATATATATGGCGCATATATATATATATATAAAACACGGTATATATATATATATATATATATGTTTCCCCGTGTTTCCCCCAAAATAAGACAGGGTCGTATATTTATTTTTCCTAAAGAAGACAACCTAGGCCTTATTTTCAGGGGATGTGTGTTTTTTTTTTTTAAACTACGGTACAACAATCTACATTTATTGAAATATAGTTAAGTCGTCTTCTTCTGGAACATCATCATCACTCTCCAAACCCCAAATTCCATCCTGAATTGCTTGTGACTCTATTTCCTTTAGAACCAGTGGCCCCAATCTCTCATATCGAGTAATAGAGCTCTCATGGGGCAGATGAGAAGGGCTGCTCATTTTCTTTACCGCTCTGCGTCGAAATGCATGGGTTGTGCAGATACGCTGTGTAGCCACGCCCATCACTAGGTCTTATTTTCTGGGTAGAGCTTATATTGCACAAATGCTTAGAAATCCTGCTAGAGCTTATTTTATGGGTAGGTCTTATTTTCAGGGCACCTGGTAGCTATTTAACTTATTTAATATTTCAATATGATTGATTTAAATATGAATCTTGACTTCCTGTTCTTCAAAGTGCAGTCCATGGACCAGTGACTTTGGTATCATACAAGGGAGCTTGTGAAAAATGTAGAATTCGGATGTCACCCTGAACTACTGAGTAAAAAAATCTAAGTTTTAACAAGACCCCTTCTTCTGATGTTTTGTATGCGATCGAAACTTCAGTGCTGTTCTGCATCTCTGTAAAATATATTCTCTGTAGATATAAATTAGTATTTGGTTTTGAAATATTGCCATCATTTTAAAGATGTGAGAGCCTCTAGAAATAATCATTTAATATTTTTCTTAGAAAGATCTTCACTTATAGCTTCTACTAGGAGTCACACAAACAAAATATTACAAAGAAACATTAGACACACTGTCTTCAGTAACCCCCAAAGCACGACTTCATTAGACACTGTGAGTATAACAGACCCACATATCAACGGAAGTAGGTTCTTCCTCTGCATGGACTCTTTTGTCTTCAGTTGTCACATCTGTATTTCATGCGGGCATCTAAAGGACAGTCATAGAATTGTACACAAATAAAATATGGGGACAAATGGAGCTGCTGGCCCTGACTTACATTGCTCCTGGAGTAACAGGGTTTCTGGTTGTACGGCTTTCCAGGGGGATGACTTTAGATTCCTCAGGTTTCTTCTTTCATTCTTTCCTCATTTTGAGACTCATCCCTTGTGGGAAAAAGGACAGATAAGGTAATTACACCAAATAATGTGTATGGAATCCTTATCTTCTCTATTACATATATATTCAAATGCTAAACATTTCTAATTCTTATCACCACCTTCAATTAAATATTCAAGACATTAAGTTCAATACCAAAGGGCATTCAATGCTACTGATTCAAAATTTATTTTTGACTAATGGGTATTAATTAATTGTCAGGTCAGTTAACAAATATTTGTTGAGAGTTTACATTGTTCAAGGAATTGAGCTTTAGACACTAGAGATTCATCAGTAATAGGCACACATAGATTTTAATAATCAGACTAATCGGACCTCCCCGAGGGTAATTGTGTCAGTAAATAAATACTGTACATATAGTAAAATTAGTCAGTGCCACTATAGTATAAAGACTTGTTCACTTTTTATTATTTTGGGGTTTTATTTTTGATCCTTATATAAAACAAGGTAACTTATGTGGAACTGGAAAGCAATCACTTGCACATAATAAATTGAAATGAAAATGAATTTTCCATCTTATAAGCCACAACCTGCAAATGAAGTATTTTTATACACTTCAAATGAATAAAAAAATAAAATTATCTGCTGAGAAAGCAGATTGACCATTTTTATATCATAGTATTTTTTTCCTGCTTTTCATTTTTTTGTACCTTTTCCTCTTTTCAGGGTGATTTAATATATAACATCTCACTTGATCCTTGAAGAGAAGTAGAGAAATTGAGGATGTTTTCATTGTAACCAAGAAAGTGTGGTTAGATTACTGTAGTTAAGATTCAAATTTATCAATTTATTAGAATAAAAAACCTTAGTACAGAAATAACATGGGCTCTTTCAGTTGATAACTAGTTCACATAAGATGTTTCTCATTAGTAATCAGAATAGAAAAAGTACTTAGTGAGACATAAAATTATCCTATATACTGCTGATTGCATATGGGAAACAAATCAGAAATAATTAAGTTTAGAAATGAAATGTTTTACCTTAAGTTTGTTTGTTTGTGTGCAAGTGTGGTTTTTTTTTTTCTTTTTTTAAAAAGTCTCAGTAGGGAGTCATAAATACATTTTAACTGTGAGTTTTTGTATTAAAAAAAGTCTACAACTCTTCTTGTGTGAACACAACTCTCTTCCTAGAGTTATTTTCTAGATGAAGGGGCTAGTTATCTATAGCTTACGAAAGTGAAAGATACCGTGAGTATGGATTAAGAGTATGGTCCTATGATTCTCCACTAGTTCCTAAGCCCACCTTTCAAATATTAGCTTTATACCAGAGTTTGGACATTGTGCAAAAGTATGAGTTTTTGCGCTCAGAATGCTTAGAATATAATGGGGAAGTATATAGAGAAAGGTGAAACAAATATGCATGTAATGAACAAAAACTAAAGAGTGGAAGTTCATATCTTAACTGCTGGAGAGAACTCTAGTTTCAGTATAGCAGAAATAAGATCTTCTCTGGTGGAAAGTGTGAGCTTCACAAAATAAGCACCGTTTGAAGTTAACTGCACAAGATGGTAGATTTTTATAGACAGAGATGGAGAGGGAAACCTTGAAAACAGAAAGAACAAAATGATGTAAGAGAGAAAATATAATTCACTATCAAGGCATAGAAAATAATTATTTTATGATAGTGTAAGGTAGGTATAAGGAAACAGGGCTCAAGATGGAAATTAACATTATTTTGTAAAGGTTGTGAATATCATGACAACTATTTTACTAAGTAAGAAATGAAAAAAAGAATAAAACTAATGAATGAATATAGGGATATCATCAGTATGTCTGTAGAAGGGATTGAAGTGGATAGAATTTAGAGATATATTGGTTTAGATGGAGGCAAATTTTGTAAGCCTGAATTCAGCTTTCTCTGAGATCAAAGTCTCAAAGCACTTAAAGCAATGCAGGGAGCTACTCTGCAAAAAGTTTTTCCACCAAGAACTTTTCAAAACATTTACAAGTGAAAAGGTTTATTAAGATTATTAAATTTAAAAGATTATTTATTTAACCAGTTTGCTCAAAATATAATTGACCTTGAAAAGTGGAAGTGGAGGCCGGGCGCGGTGGCTCACGCCTGTAATCCTAGCTCTCTGGGAGGCCAAGGTGGGAGGATTTCTTGAGGTCAGAAGTTCGAAACCAGCCTGAACAAGAGCGAGACCCCGTCTCTACTATAAACAGAAAGAAATTAAATGGCCAACTAATATATATAGAAAAAATTAGCCGGGCATGGTGGCGCATGCCTGTAGTCCCAGCTACTTGGGAGGCTGAGGCAGCAGGATTGCTTGAACCCAGGAGTTTGAGGTTGCTGTGAACTAGGTTGACACAATGGCACTCACTCTAGCCTGGGCAACAAAGTGAGACTCTGTCTCAAAAAAAAAAAAAGTGTAAGTGGAGATTTCTGTACACTTAAGTAAGAATCAGTTTAGTCTGTTTTTCTTTCTCCAGTCTGAGTTTAGCGTAATTCATCAGAATGATATAATAATTTTAGAATTGTATGCAATTAACCAAAAAACTCTAAAATATAAACTAAGCATAATTAATAAAATATCAGAAAGAAACTCTTGTAAAAATATTTTTCACATTATAAGAGATTTCACCAAATCTTTCTCAATTACTGATAGGTCAAAGAAATGCAAAATAAGCAAAGATAAATATTTAGATAACACAATTAACAAGTCTAATTTATTAAAACCCTGTACATAACACTAAAAATTTAAATTACATGCTGTTCATTTATTTTTTAAATCATCTGCTAAGCAATACAAAGCAAGTCTCAGCAAATTTCAGTAAATTTTAAAAAATCAATATAATAGGATAATACAGAGAGGCAGTAAGGTTTAGTGGTTAGAGTACGGGTGTTTCAGCTTTACGACATGACTTCAAATTCCAAAATCAATAAATCAATATAGGGAAAATACTTGAAAAGTATCTTAAACATAGTAAGATTATCTAAGAATTTGCTATTATTGAAACAATAGTAGTTTGTGTAGTTCAGGAGTGATGGGGAAGGAAATAGTTTTTTCAGGGCATTATGTATTGGAAGGCAGAGGGTTTGGATAAAGACCCAGAATGGGGGTAGGGAATGCAAGGATGTGAATAGGATAAAGGCAGAAAAGGGAGCCTAGAATTTGTAAGAAGGGAAGAGGAAGAGGAAAAGTGAGGACAAAAACAAAACTAAACAAAACCACGAAATCTCCTTCGTTTCATCTTGAGTATGTTGGGTAACAGCACCGAATTTCAGACAATGATTAAGCCTCATTCTTGGCCCTGGTTCTGTCCCTGGTGGCTCTGGAAATGTTTTACTAAATCTAGGTGACATCACTTTTTGTGGTTATTAGCATGGGCATCTGAATGTTTCCCCTCCTTAGGGTCTTTGGCATGCATGACAGAGGTCATGAGCCCCTGACTTGCCTTAGAGTTGTAGATGTTCTTATGGGACACTGCAACTGAGTAGCAGTGAGGGAGCGGGTGCGCTTGGACGTCTTGAACATAGCCTGGTGTCACACATTCTTAGGCAATTTTAATTTCACTGTCAATTTTCAAAGACCAAGCATAGTGCTTTTGGGTTTGGATCTTGGTATATATAGTCCACAGACTTTTTGATCAAATGTAGTAGCCACAGTGATCTTTTAGTTACAGTTATTAGAATAGAAACTTTTTCTATCTCAGGAGGATAACCAAGTACCTGCATGAAGAATGGAACATTGAATCTCTGTTCAATCTCATTATTGTGAAATATATGAATGCTTGTTGGAAAGGCCCTTTTTCTCTCCCCTTATATATTAAGGTATAATTGAAAAATAAAAAGTATATGTATTTGTGATGTACAATGTGATGGCTTGATCCATGCATACAATGTGAAATGATTAAATCAAGCTAATTAATTTATCCCTCACCTAACATACATATCTTTTTTTGTGCTAAATTTATGATACAATATCTCAGCAATTTTGAAGTATACAGTATATTGTCATTAACTATTGTCACTATGCCATACGATAGGTCTCCAGAACTTATTTATCCTATGTGAAATATTTTCTTCCATTCTAATGGCTGTCTCTTCACTCTGTTAGTTGCTTCCTTTGTTGCTTATTAGATTGATGCAATTCCATTTGTGTATTTTTACTTTTGTTTTCAGTGATTTGGGGGCCATATCCAAAAAAATCATTGACCAGACCAATGTCAAGAAGCTTTCTCTCTCTGTTTTCTTCTAGTAGTTTTCCAGTTCTAGGTATTATATTTAAGTCTTTAATCTATTTGAGTTGAGTTTTGTATATGAAGCAAGACAAAGACCCAATGTCATTCTTCTGCATGTTGATAGCCTATTTCCCTACACCTTTTATTGACGAGACTGTCCTTTCCCATTATATGATCTTGGAACAGAACAGAGAGCTCATAAATAAGTGTGCCTTCATAATCTACTAAAGGCTCCTTTTAAAATGTTATCAAGCCAAGCCTTCCCTTCCCATTAACATTAAGAAGCAGCATCTAAATTTAGTGCATCCCCAATAAAGATGTAGAAAATTACTGTGTTAGAATACAGGTGTAACTTGATAGTATGATTCCTATGTAATATGAATGTTACATATTCATGATAACATACAGTTGTGAGAGAATTAAAGAATGATTTATCTCTAAAAAGCCTGTGCTAAAACAAAGTGTTAAGCTGTGAAAAAATCATGTTCAGCAGTGGAATCTTCTCCACAATATCTTGAAAAGAAATCTGACTTTTTTCCTTTGGACACAGATTCAGTTATCAATATTTACTAAACATCTTGGGATGATCCCTGGATCTATGTTATTTCTCTGCCTTGCTGGCAGTAAAAAATAATAAATAAATATTGGTGCTATGTGCAAAAACAGGAATTCTCTGATTTGAATTTCCTTACTTAAGAAAAATAAACAGGGGTCACTATAAATATTCTATTTATTTTTTGTTATTTATCTGTGTGCACCCTGTTATAAAATAACAAGAAAGTGAAGGGGTTAGATCTGTGTTGACTAAAGAATAATAGCAGTTTCCAGTAGCATGTTAGAAATTCTAGAGACCTGCATAATCACCTAATCCAACAATTTTATGAATATTTATTAAAACTGAGTGCTAGAGAGTATCTATAATTTGACTAATATCACACAGCCAGTATATGAACCACGAGAGAGAAGATCCTCTCTCTGTCTCTTAACTCTTGATACAGTGCTCTTTCCACTTTAACAGGATTTACCTTCAGTCCTGTTCTGTGCAACTTTCTATAGGCATCTCAGAAGTCTTTTAAAGAGTGATAAAACCGCTATGTTATCTTGTTTCTATTTGTTTAAGTTTGGTTGCAATTAAAAGCCAATGTTTGTATTCCCTGACTCTAGGTGTTAGTGCTACAGACTTTTCCCATCATGAGCTGGAATATTTACTGTGTCATGTTTGTTAAGGACCATTTATTAAAGTTGATAATAATTTCAACTTGTGAGTATAGCTGGAGTAGAATGGAAAGAATGTGTGGTAGAATCATTCATTCAGGACTTTCAAGAGCCACTGTGACAGTCACAGTGAAATGAATGAAATGTATTAACAGATATTTTTGGTAAATTCTTTAATCTTAAAGATTTTACTCTTAGAAACTTGAATTTTTCTTGATATTGAGAGTATAATCATGACAGACCATGTCGTAAGAGACTACATATAAATTTAAAATGGGAATTTATTACATTTCAGTAAAAATACAACTTTCAAGAAGGCAGATTTCTCAAGCTGGCATTTTGTGTCATTGCAGTCAGACCCACCTGTGTAACCAAATTGTAATCTCAAGATTGTTATGAGGTCGCCAAAGCAGAGGAAGGAGTATGAATCACATGATTCCTGTAGACTAATGTTCTGGACTCTACTATGGGGATGCACTTGTCTGTCTTTTGTCCTCTTTCTTTAATGGTTAATTCCAGGCTGATGAATTGCATCCATCTTCTGATTATACTATCTTTTATTTTAATATGTTAATACTTTGGGCCAGGTTTGGAGCTTGGGGATATCATTTTATAAAAGACTTTGCTTACTTATTTATGCTTTAACTGCAATGACAATAACTGCCATCAATTATTTGCATGTTTGATATCCTCTAGGCACTTTACTGGACTTTAAATGCATTATCTGTTTCAAGTGTCACAAGCCTGTAGGCTATGTCATCTTTCCTTTCTTGCAAATGAAAATTCTCACGTCTCAGAGGGCTTAAACAGCTTGCAAGATCTCACGCTGGATTAAACCCAAGTCTGTCTGACTCAAAGCTCTGTCTCCTGTACTTTCTGTGCTAGGTTTTTATAGTCTCTTTTCTTGCCTCACAGTCAGCCAGGCTGAGACTAATGTATATCTCTGTCTTTTCTTTTTCATTCCCACTGCTCTAACCTCAATTCTGGGCATCATTATTTGCTACCTAGCCTATTGCATTAGTCTTCTACAAGGATTTCACAAACTCCTTTTTCAATTGTAATCTATTTTACATAATTAAAAGATCAATTTCCTAAGGCACATTGTGATTATGCTACTTACCTTCAAGAAATCATGAAGGCTCCCTACTGTCTATACAAATAATCACCACAATTGATGGTTGGATGTGCAGTGTACTCCATGTCTAGCTTCAGATTTCCTCTAAACCAACTCTCCCACTAATATTCTTCCCACAGGCTATGGGCCAGGCAAATAGCAGCATTCACTGTGGTCTGTATGGAAATTTGCTCTACGGCCTCCATACTCTTCTTGTTTTGTTTCCTCTGTTAGGAATATCCCTAATTTTTTATGGTTATATTCAAATCATCCATCCCAACTTAACGCAAATGAGATTTAAATTGTAGCAATTAACTTGGGAGAATGTCTTCTATATAATGCAGGTTTCTTTAAACTCCATCTATACCTGATTCTTCCAGGTATGTTTCCACCTCTGACATTTCATAGCATAGATCTGCACTTGCATTATGGCCTTTATTACGTTTAATGGCATACTAGAGTGATTTAAACATGCTTTTTTCTACCAAAATGTAAGTTTCTTGTCATAGGTTGATTCCCCCAGAAGTCAAGACTGAAATGAGGTTTAAGTGCAAGTGATTTATTTTGGAGTTCATCTTAGGAAGCACTTATAGGGGCATGGTGGAGGGAAGGAGACTGGGAAGGGAAGGATGAGTATTAATGAGCAGGTGAATGTTCTAAAAAAACTGAGACTCAACCTCCTCAGGAATCTAGGTAAGACCTTGTACTATGTCCCTGCCAGGGAAGAAGAAGCAGGAATATTTACAAGCTAGATTCCCTCTGGCCTGGGTGGAGGCCACCACCCCATAAAATGAGCTCCCAGCTCTCCCAACCTGGCCAGATCACACTGAGCAGTTAGGCAGCCCCAGAACATGCTCGGGAAGTGTCTGTGCTGAGGAGGTAGGTGTGGGATACAACTGCCGTACTTCTCCAGGGCAAAGCCTTGAGAATTTATTTCTCCATTCTTTGGGGTCCATAATTCTTAGCATGGTACCATTTATTCATTAATTTAAAATTACTGCCTGTTAGGTCCAGGTGCTCTGTTGGGGATGGTGAACATGTCCAGGAACAAAATGGACATGGCATCTGCTCTCACAGAGCTTACATTCCTGTGAAAAAGGGTCTGTAATCATCGAAGGATGTAAACAGGGGAGAGAGATGCTCACTCCAGGTAGGGCAGCAGTCGGTGTACAGGAAGTGGTGTCTGAGGTAACACCTGTACAAAAGGAAAGAGCCAGAATAGCCAGGGAAGTCATGTTTCATAGAAGGGAAAGGAAAGGCAAGCACGGGGGCTGGGGATGTGACCTGCGCACTTTCCAAAGCTAAGCCCCTGGCTCACGCCCATGAGGGAAGACAGACTTCCAGCCAGTCTCTCATGCTGCTTCTGGGGAACATGATGCAGCATTTCTTGAATACAGATCATCACATCATAAAAGCTACGTGACAAATATCCTTGGTGTCAACTTCATTTTTATTTATCATTATGATTGTTTTTATTATTAATCATGTCAGACCAAGGTTCTCCAGTGGCAAGGGTTGAGAAATGTTCCTTTCATCGTGTGGTGTCCACATTCATATCTTTCTAGAAACGTCCTCTGTTTTCACTTTCTCATACACAAGCTAGAGAATAACCCAAGTTCCAGATCTTGAATCTCTTTTCCTTTGGCATTAACTTCTCTCCATTAGAGATCTCATGCACCAAATTACTTCAACCCATTTCTCATCCAGTTGCTCTTAATTTTATCACCTGTACTCTGACCTGGTTCTTGGGTTGCATGTGGTCCTGTACCAGACCATTCCAACTAGAAAGCACAGCGATTCCTAAACTCGGTGTTTCTAAAATAAGTGCTAAAATGTCCCTGGTATTATTGCAAGATATTTCTATTTCTGTCCATGGTGCCCATTTTCTCAGTGATCTAGGCTTAAATATCTGTCATCATTCTAGATTTCTTACTTCTCCCTGGCTCTATGATCACACCAATACCTAAAATTTTTTCAAGGTTTTTTTTAAATTTTTAAGTATTCTTTCTATAATGATAATTCTATAATGTCCTTGTTTAAAATTATTAAAGCTTTCCCCAATAATTTGGGTATAAAATCCAAATTTCTGGAATTCAGGGCTCTTTAAGTCTAACTTCTAGTTACCTTTCTACTCTCTATTTCTCTTTCCCCTTCAAATAATCATCCACTTCAGTTAATGTTGACTCTTAATTGAACATTCATATTTTTGTAATGTTGCATTTACATTTATTCCTGTTGGAAATGTTACCCATTTAGTTCCTGTTTTTAATGTGTTACTGCTCCTTCACAAGACATTTCTTTCCATAAAACCTGCTCAGAACTTGGTCTTAAATTGTGTCTCTTGGACAACAGGAAAATCTGGCTACTGTGTCTTTTACCAATCCTTGTCAGTTGGTATGCCTGGCTAAGTGGTGGCTCCTTTCTCCTTCTGCCTTTATCTCTTCCAAAGCCACAAATTCAGCAGAAGATAACCTTCCTCTCTTGTCACAAATACTCAAATTCAATGAGATTTGAGTCTTGACTTAACCAGAGAAATAAAAGGATAAACATAATACAGGCATTTATTATGTGAACTTGCAGGTAGAAAACTCTACTAAATTTCTAGGAAAAGACCACTACAGGATCCATTTTTTAAAAAACTGCTTCCCCATAGCACTTCATATTAGTTTGAAAATTGTATATATCAAAGAATTGGAGACAAATAGTTGAAAGCTATTAATAATAGAGAAGGGGATATCTCAAGATTCCTCTTAGTGCACCACCGCTTATGGGAGGTTTCTAAGCAAAATTTTGTTTGCCTGCAGATAAGTTAAACAAAAACTACATTGAGAACATTTTATTTAATCTACCAGTTCTGCTTCGGGATTGATAAATGTGACTGACAGTGGCCATAATTTAGTATGGCTGTATTCTTACATTTAAAAAAATTAACATAGGATGTTTACTTAAGGCATGTTTTCCATTATTTATGATATTTTATTCATATGAATTCAATAGATTGCCTCTCCAAAAGGCTGTAAATCAGTTAAGGTGAGTACTCAATAGGTGTTTCTTATTAATAATGAAAGAATTTATCTTTTTTATATCTTCACTTTATCCACAAAACAATAAATAAATTAACAATAAACTGATTGTTTCAATTAATCAATGTTTGCTTTTGCAAAGTTTTCCTAGGGAGGCTGAATTAGGGTAGAACATATTTTCGTTACATTGTTATTTGGAGAAACAACACTCAGAAAGTTTCAGTAGTTAATAAAAATTCCAGAATAAAATTGGCAGCAGAATAAATTATAAATAATAGGTCTTGGTATTTTTTGCCAAGTATGCTCTCGACGAACCCACATATATTGTGACAAGTGAATTTTCTTAATACTGATTCTATTTTCGTATTGTAACTAATAAAATGCTACTCATATCAAACAGAAGAATCAATTTTATGCCTGGCATATAGTAGGACCACAGCAAATGTGTACTGAATGAATGAACGAATGAATGAATGAGCAGTGGACGCTGGAGTGGTCACTGCCACTCTAGTTCTTGAATTTAATGATGTTCAGACATGTTCTTCACTACCTACATTCTCTCTCCTTCTTTAATTCACAGAAATAGTTTACTCTTCTTTTGTTTACATTCCAAAGCATATATTTTATCCCTCCCAATGAGTATTTCTGTATGATTTTGTTTTTCTGATTTCCAAGAAAGCTGACAGGATTGGCAAAGTATTCCACCCATTTGGCAAAACATTCCTAGGCCAGTGATGCATTCGAAATGTTGCCTATTTATAAAATCACCATGTGAACAAAGTGAGCACGTTCCGTGATATCTGGAAGTGGCGTGGGTTACTAACAATTTGATTTATGAAAAAAAAATGTGTGAAATTAATATGTAAACACCTTTAGTTTTCTAATTACATGTATTTATTTTATTATACTTTGCCCATGAGTCTGAAAGATTAACAGTGATTAACAATCCTATGGTAGATGTTACGTAATTTCAAGAAATTCAGTGTGAATTATATTTAATTGATTTTATGTATTTCCATAATAAGTACCTCAAAAGCAAAAATAATAATTTGAAATTTCCATCCTTTAATCTTCAAAGATAAATAGAGTAGACATAATATTTTCAACAGATACCTCATGGATTGTATCTATCCTGAGTCTATTACATAGTCTATGGTTTTATTTCTGTTCTTAATAGGACAATTCCCATTCTGCATTTGTCATTTCCAATGGGAAAGTGCATTGATTTTTATATATACATATAAATATGATTTTTACTTGAGATTATAAAAATATTTTATGTGAAATATAAATTGTGCAATGTATATATTGAGTTATAGTGGTTTGAATGCACTGTAGACTTCAGTTCCTCTAGATCCTAATAAATAAAACATCTTACCTTGTACAGTCAGGATGGCATTAGTCCAATAATGCACTAGGCAGGTATTTGTCACCCTAAGTTCCTGATGATTCCATGAGGTCTACATTAGTAGGTGAGGCAGTTTGTCCAATGTGTGACCGAAAACTTCTGCAGGCAGATTTTTGAGCAAACATGCTCTTTAATTATAAAATTTAATTTCGATTTTCTCTTTGCAAATTATATACGGCTTTTCTGTAAATGTATTGACTTCATTTCTAACTGCCTCTTTAATGACCAATTCTAAAGTTGTAGGGGGAAATTTTTAATAATCTGTTGCTGAACAAAGTGATATTATTGTTTTCTTATTTATTCTCACGTTACTAATTATTATTATTATTATTATTATTTTTGAGACAGAGTCTCACTTTATTGCCCAGGCTACAGTGAGTGCTGTGGTGTCAGCCTAGCTCACAGCAACCTCAAACTCCTGGGCTTAAGCGATCCTACTGCCTCAGCCTCCCATGTAGCTGGGACTACAGGCATGTGCCACTATGCCTGGCTAATTTTTTCTATATATATTAGTTAGCCAATTAATTTCTTCCTATTTATAGTAGAGATGGGGTCTCGCTCTTGCTCAGGTTAGTTTCAAACTCCTGAACTCAAACGATCCGCCTGCCGTCGGTCTTCCAGAGTGCTAGGATTACAGGCGTGAGCCACCGCGTCCAGCCCACGTTACTAATTATTTGATCTAAGTTGACCATTATGGGATGAGAAAGCATTGGGGACAAGGAAATGGGGAGAAAAGTCTAGGCCTATGGTTAGGGTCATGGGGGACTGACATAGCTACAGTTCAATTGGACAAGTGCATTCTGTGCATCAAGATCATGAGTCCACAGAACACGTAGAAGCTACTTAGAACAGAAAGTTCCAGAGCAAACTTTTTGTACATAGGAATCAGTATCTTTTGGGAAACATTCTAGAAAGTGCTTTCAGCCACCTTTTTTTTTTTTGACAAGACTTAAAGGAACTGGATATGATATTAACAATTTTAAGAATTCTCAAAAATATCACCCATGGATGATAAGTGACTAATAGTTACTTTTATTTTATGGCCTTCATACAGTAAAATAGTGCTGATTGGAGACAAAATCTTATATTCTTAAATATTTTATTAGTGTCTTAGCATCAAAGTGACTGAATTAGACCCATTTTTGCTGCTTCTTACATGCTTGTATTTATGACTCTGCAGAAATTTTGTATTTTTAAGTGATTTGACATGTTTTAATACCCCTCTTCCTGAATCATGCACAGATACATTTTCCATTCTTCAGAAAGACTATTCTGGCTCTACATTGAAAGAGGAAAAAGGAGACAGTTTTCATTAGGCACAGAGAATTCCAGACAGCAGCAAACTGTACAATAGGATGGATCATTTTGCAATAGCTTTATAGATATACTATATGTAAAATGTGAAAAGAAATCTACAAATAATTAGGCATTTATTTCTACTCTCATTCCTTCAGCTCCTCAGAAAGTTTCTTGTGCAAAGGTATGCAATGAAACTGAATAAAACTTAGAGTTCTATTTTGGCTCCTTTTTCCAGAAACCAGAAATTTTTTTAAGTTTAAGAAAAAAATGATGATTATAAAATAGAAAATATAAATAGCTAATAAGCATGGGAAATGATTGCCTACCATTTTCAAAGTAATGTTAATTTTAATAATAGTGATCTTCCAATTATTCCATCAATTTGTTTTAAAAATCAATTAGTTTTAAAATGACAATATCCCATGCTATTTAGGATTCAGTGAACACGAGTTCTGTATAACACTGGAATGTTAATAAAACCTATTTAAAAACATAATTTGGCTTACTAAGCTTATAAATATTTATCACTTTTGACCCAGGAATTTCATTTATTGTTAGTGATACTGTAGAAACAATAAAGACCAACTGCTGAGAAATGGTCTCATGAAATCACTAACAGTAATCAGGGAAAACCAGAAGTTATATAACGGCGACAAAAGAGGACACCAATGTTTCTGTATGCTATACCCTTATGCAGCTATTAACAACATCATTTACAAAGACTTAATAATATTGTTTTAATGTTCAGAATAAAAGAAGAACATGGAAAAGTTGACGTGGTTCTCAGCTGTCTTCCAAATTGGTTGAGCAGATGAAACATGAAGTTATAATTCATGGAAATATGTGTAATTAGAAATGCAGAACTGCTCCAATGGTTGGCAGGACATTAGAATTTCCTCGCTGTGTGGGAATCCCCTGCCAAGTTAGTCTAGGAAAAACAATGCTAATATGGTGGTGTTGCTTTCATTTTGATTTGCTTCAACTTTTAGAGAAAGATACTGCTGGTCTCTGCTCTGGTATTTCTTTCTTAGCCTTTATTTTTTCCTCTATCAGTGCCTGTTTACACCCAAAATTAGCTATGAGTCTTCGATTCATCTGCCTGTCTTCATAACTTGGTAACTAAAAGCAGTAACTTAAATGACTAGAATTTATAGGCAGTCAGATTGAGCTGAAAAGAAGAGACCATTTAACCCCCCTAACATTTGAATGCTAATATAACACCCAAATTGAACAGTGGGAGTGTAAAATATAATTTGGTGCTGTGCTCTATACTTTGGAGTTCTTTGGAGAACTAACAGTATGTACATTTTAAAAAGATTCATAACTAAGTATTTTAAAGCAGAAAGGAATGAGTAGGTTTGCTGCTTATTTGTGCTGATTTATTCCCGCCTACTGAACTGCAGCATTTTATTTTCGGGGAAGCCTACTGACAGCAGCAGCAACAGGGGTGTTATCAACCTGCATGAACAATTCAACAAGCGAACTCCAACAGGGAAACATTATATTAATACAACCTAGGACAGGCTGCTGCTGCACTACACTCTATTACGGAGGTGTTCGCATTTCTTACAAACACACTGCAACTATTTAGCTATAGCTTGTGTGCGTGTGTGTGGTGTGTGTATCTTGGCATGATTGTCAGAGAAACCATGAAAATATCATCTTTGTTCTTTTATGTGCCATTAGGCTGTGAGTCACATCATAACTTTGATCCAGTCAGCACACATTTATTGTTCCAGCCCTCAAAGTCTTTATAGTCTAGCAGGGAATATAAGATTAACATAAAATAAATTCAGTTAGGATAAAATGAGAAAAATTTCATAAGAGTGGCATACAACTCAGACTAGAGAAAAATTTCTCAAAAAAAGAGTGCAGAGTTCAAGAATGCACAGTTTTCATTCTTAGGCAAGACTACCTTAAATACCTTACTGTTAGCTGCAGTGATGTAATTTGCAATATACAGGGCTTGTTGCATTTTTCCATTGTGCCTGTAGCAAGAAGAGTTTGTGGGTAAGGGTACACTGGAAGGGTGAACTACTTTCTTTATCTGTTAATAATGACAATTCACATCTATAAGGCTGCAGCTGTTTATACAACATCTACTGTTTTTACTAAAGTGATTAGACATTTAAGTGAAAAAATGATTTTATGATTATGGCTTCTAAAAGAGTGTATTTTAAGGCAGTGTAGGTATCACATTTTTGTTTACCCCTTGACACACCTTTCCTAACTCAACCTAAGAGGAAAGAGAAATTAAACCTGTGCCTTCAGATGGGGAATTTAGAGGAGAGTTTTTCTGATTTTATGCTACCTTCCTGGATAAAAAGAGCTGGTCAGCATACTAAAGCCAGCAGAAAGAGGCAAGCTGCCAAAACTCAAATACTGGCTGAAAACATTTGGCCATTCTCTGCAAATTAATTATTTTAGTCATCCAACCATGTTATATTCTTGATCACTCGGAATTTAGAAACGTCCATTATTTAGTCTGTCACAAAGGCTGTTGGCTTCGGTATGCCTTTACTACCCAGGTCTAGTTATCATATGTGGAGTAAACTTTAACAAAACCGAAGTGTATTATTACAATCTTCTTTCCCGGGACTTGGAAGAGCATACGAAGTCTGGGTGACTATTTCCCACCAGGGGCCCATGCAATTGGATCAAGTCCTTATCCAGCGTTTCTGGGCTCTCAGCCCACCAGGTTTCCTGGTGGAAAATTGTGCTCATGATGTGAAGGCAGGCTCTCCAATCTGCAGTGGTTATTTTTTGCTACCAGGAGTGGTAGTTTTTGATTCCATAGATACCCAGATGGAATTTAGTTCATCAGTCAGTTAAGAGCTTACTTCCACTTATAGAGGGGGAATCTTAGCAATGTCTAAACTTTGGACTGGAGTCCAATGGAGGAGGGAAAGCAGACAGAAACTATCATTTGGGGAGATCTGATATAATATCATTTATACAAATCGCCAGCATGCAGTGCGTATACTGTCAGTGGTCATTCTCATTATCATTATTAACAATGTGAGCACATTATGTATGTTATCCTATTTTTATCTTTACAATATTCTTATGAGATAAGCATTATTATCCATTTTTTTGAATGAGAAAACTCAGGCTCAAAATCATAAGCATCTTAAGCATGTCACCCATCTATTAATTGGAAGAGCTGGGATTTGAAACTTTATCTTCCTAGAGACAAAGCTCGTTTCCATAATGCCACAGATTTTACTATCTACTAGAGCTTTTAGAAGTAAGAGCACTATGAGACTTTTTAAAAAGAGACTTCTGGTATTGTGTCAGGACAGTAAATATATTTTCAGTACCCTGCATCTAGCTTTTGGCTCCTTCTTAATTCCTTTCTCATGCTATTTTAGGAAATGAAAAAAGATCCATAGGTTTTTCTCTTGCCTCAAAGCGAAACATCATAGAGGTTCCCTAGGGATGGTCTTTCCCACTGATGACAGGGTTCATCAGTGGTTGATACTGCCATATGAGCTAGCATAATTAAGTGATGTGGCTGCAAGGCCAGATTCCTTATCACATATAGTCGTGTGCCCCATAGGGACATTTCCATCAATGGCAGCATGTATGATGGTGGTTCCATCAGATTATAATGGAACTGAAAACATCTCTATTGCCTAGTGACTTCATAGCTTTCATAATACTGTAGCACAGAGCTTACCTTTCTATGTTTAAATACACAAATACCATTGTGTTACAGTTGCCTACAGTATTAAGAACAGTAACATACTGTATATACAGGTTTGTAGCCTGGGAACAATAGGCTATACTATATGGCATAGGTGTATTGTAGGCTATGCTGTCAAAATTTGTGTAAGTGTATGCTATTATCTTCACACAATGACAAAATTGCCTAATGACACATTTTTCAGAATGTATCCTTGTCTTTGAGCAATGCATGACTGAGTGATTGTATCTTCTATTTTTTCCCCCTCTTCTGGAAAATAGATACAAATTGTAACCTAGGAACAAGTTTTAGTATCACATAATATCTAAATAAATTAAGCTTCACTAATGACCCTAGTGACTTTTAATGACATTTCTATGAGGTTTTTTTTGTCATTGATTTATTTTCATTATGTAGATTAGGAATTAGTAAATATTATTTTCTTAGTTTTAAGCTAATAGAAATATCTCTATTTTATTCTAACACTAATATGCACCTCTTACTTTTTAGAAAAAAAGTAATAGATATAAGATGTATCACTGTTTTTTACTATTTGTATATATTTTTTCAAAGACACATCTAGATAAATTAAAAACTATTATTATAAGCTTTTGAAGTTTTCTATATGACAAGATTCTGTTACTGCTTGTATAAGTTCAATGAGAAGACAAACTAAGAATTAAGCATTCTGAATAAACAACAGCCTTCACAATTGTTGTCATGTGAATTAACTCTTGAATGTGGTGATCCTGGAGTAACCATGATAAAGCATACGGGTGTTCTATGAAGGATGATAAAAGGAAAGTGATTTTGCAATGTACTCCTGTCCCTTCTGGAGCCTCTAACTTCACCCTAGGTCACTTAGGCTAGACAGTTTTAAAAATGGGCATAATTCATGAATGAGTAATATATTTAATGTTCCCAGGGCTTTTAAAATCCTAATCCTAATAGAAGAACTAATAACCTAAAGAAATAGCCAATATATAGAGAGTTGAGTGAAGATACTTTTAATCCACGTGTTTCTTCTTTTCCAGAGGCTGAGTTACTTCATGAATTTTTATATTAATTCATGAAATAGCACAATATATTTTCAAATAATGTTGCTCTCACACCATACTTCTTACCATTCACTGACCCTTTAAAATAATTAACTTGGGAAAATCAAGTTTCTTTCTACTGAATGGGTGAGCTATATGCAAATTTGTACACACATATCTTTATGGAGGAAGGATGAAAGATAAAAACAAAGATTAAATGGCTAGGACTTGTTGCAGATTCTATGTGTTCACATGTTTTTTGAAATAGATTTTTATTACTTTTTACCTATTTATCATGGAAATGAAAGTAGGTATAAGATAAGTAAGCTTCAGGTCCCACTGTTGAGAAAAGTAGGTCAGAATAAACAAATACCAGAAGGTACAGATTATCCTACCTTCTGTAGCTGCTTGGACTTTTATGGAGGATATGTCCTAGATATGTGTTGAGTAATCATCTGGTGAACTAAGGAAATCAGGAGAGAGCAGACCTATGCAGTAGCAATCATACCACTGCCCTGGCTCTTGCATAGACAGAAGGACATATGCAACGCTACATCTAAATCTGGGACAGCATGACTGTTCCCAGTGAGACTGCCCAAGCTGCTAGACAGTTTAGTTTTAGGAAGCTAATATATTTTTTTAAGTTCTCATCTTGTTCAGAGCATTGCCAGCAAAAGAAAAACCCACTGTGTGTACTTGCACACCATGTAGATATAAAGTCAAACAGAATTGAAATTAGTGCAAACCGTATATGTATATGAGTGTGTGTGTACCATGTGTATATTGCTTTCTATAGATGTATTCATATTTTAGTATATAGTGTATATAGTATATGTATAGTATATAGTATATTTAGAATACAATAGTATATAGTATGTATTATATATAGTATATAGTATATATATCACAGTGTTCAAAATCAAGTGAAAGGAATCCAGACAAGGTTTATGATGAAGGATGAGTGAAATTGATCCCCAGGAGGCTGAGAAACAGTTAAAGATTTCTAAAAATGAGGGTAATAATATGTGAGGAGTTAATAATCTATGAGGAATAAGTCTGTTTACAGCAGCAGGACCCCTAGAACCATTCTTAGTTTCTATTTTCCTTTTTTGTTCTTTATCATAGAAATCCTACATTTCCAAATCCAGGCAGCTCTATGGAGACTTCTGTAGGGCAAAGGAAGCAGGAGAGAAAGGCTTTACAGATTTTTTAAATTTACTATAGCATAAATGAATGTGTGGATTCTTAAATATACTTTTCTCAACTATTACCACCAAAGCATAATGTTTTATTGATAATTCATATAGGATATAAGACTACTACTGAGAGTGAATCATATAATTCAAATCATCTCTTTGTGAAGATACTGGATGCTTTCCACACCTTTCTGCAAAATTCTTCCACAGCATATTTTTTTAGAAAACAAATCAGCATACTAACTGCCTAAGAAAGACCACAGCAAAAATAATATTGCATCATGCTCTAATAATTCTCGTTGCTGCAATTTATACTGTAGGAGCAGCTCTCATGCTCTTCCAACATTTTCTGCGGGCAGAACTCTCCCTGAGATTGCCATTCCATTAGCATACACGTGAAGAGTGATGCTAAGCACTTCATCACTAGTCTGAGGCTAAAACCCAGAGGTAATTTGTGGTGTTTATATGCTATGTTGTCCCTAATTGTGCACAGACTCTGAATCTGGGATTTCCATGCTTGTTAGCCTATGGGGAGGTCTGCTGCTTGGTTCCTGTAGTATCACTATCACTTATTTTAGACTGTATCATTCATTTCCTGAATTACAATAAAAGGTAAACTAAATGGTGGTGATTCATTTGGAGATGGTTACCTGAGTTTATGCAATATTATTAGATACCCCCAAGACATTAAAGAAATATGACATATTTTATTGAAAAGCACATTGAAAATGATTTCCATAGGATATTTTAAAAATTGTTTCTGAGATTTCATAGATGAATACAAGGTAATACAGAATATCTTCTAAGGAGAGCAAGTATTAGATTGGAACACCAGGAATTATTAGAGAGTCATTTCAACTCCAGCCAATAAACTAAATCAATGAACATAGAAGTACTGAGAAAGCACTATATCAAATTACAATCTCGAATTTAATTTACATCATGGGTAAAGATTTTTTTGTTTGTTTTTTTTTTTTTTAAGCAGCTAACATCAGTCACCACAAAAATGAAAACAAATTTGGGAACCAAAGTTCCTATTATGGAGGCTACATCTGGGTTGTTAGATAGGAGGGTGTTGATTGAGGCTGAATTCTGATGTGATATGCAAAATGTGAGAATTGTTTTCGTATATCAGCAACATTTTCAATAACCCTATGAAAAGAAATGACTTTACCTAAAGGAAAATAATGATGATAATAATAATAACAATAATGAGAAGATTCTTGACAGTAGGTCTGTATGTATTAATAGAAACCTGCTTTATGGATATGCTTCCTCCATTTACTTGTATAGACAGCTCTTTGATTTTTCCATGAGCCAATTTGGTAGCAAACTTAGAAAATTGATGTTGTGGAGATTATGTTATTGATAATCAACAGAAATAAGTTTTGATATATTGGCCAAGAGTTATATAGATCTAGAAAACTTAATATAGTTTGACTACGTTGCATAAGAGTACACACTCAATAAACAACTTTTGGCAACGTGAGTCAGTTCTAGGCCTCTGTTCCTCAAAATCCATCCAAATAATTAGACATGGCCAGAGGCAGCTGCACAGTTCACATTAGTTTAAAATTATTTTTAAATTAAAAATGCATTAGTACCTAATATTTTAAGAACAACTTTATACATTATATTTCCACATTTAGTTTTTCTCAGTAGCACTATAATGTATTACAACAAAGAGTAGCATCCCATTATAAAACACAGGGCTGAAGAAGGCAGCAGAAAAGGAAATTTGTGATACAACAAATTAAGGTTTAGGTCAGGGATTGGCAAACTTTTCTGTAAAGCATCCGATTGTGAATGTTTTAAATTTTAGGTTTTGTAGGCATTGTATTGTCTGTATCACATACTTTGTGTGAGGGTATGAGTGTGTTTTCATACAATTCTTTTAAAATATATATATAAAAAATTCTTAGATCACAAAACAGCACAAAAACAGATGCATTCAGGCATGAGGCTGTGGCTTGCCAACCTGATCAAATTCCGCGTGCAGTCTAAAGAGTGAATGTTTTCTTTTCAAATGCTGTTTGGTGCATCCCTTAAGGAAGAATCATTTAAATTGCCATTCTCTGCCATGGGGAGTAGGTATATTGAAGATGGGCAATTTCTTAATCTCAAGAATGTATAGTTCCAATATCTTCTGATTGCATGTCCTTATTGTTTCTCTTATTGTAGCTTGTTCAGTGGTGGGTGTCGTTTTGACCTATTGGCCATGAATCCTTCCCTTATCCTTGCAGCTGATACCTGAGCTGTGCCAACTTCTGAAGAGGAGAATGGTCTCCCACTTTCAAACCAGGTTGTGCTGTTCAAGGAGGAAAATCTCTTCTGCCGTTTCTTTGTGGCTGGGATCTTCTTCCTCTCCAGGGTCAGATGCTGATGATACTATAGGAACTAGTGCTGGAAACAAGGACTATAATAGATGCCTGGTGTGGGGCTCAAGGAAGCTCTATATCTTTCCCTATTGTCCAAGGGGGTGCCCCTTGAACCACAGAGTGTGGGGATGATTCATTCAGGCTCTAAAGGGGTCTATAGCAGTTCCTAAATTCTGAAAACCTTCAGCCTATAGAACTCTCAAGTGCCACAAGACTCAGAATTTTCTTCATGCAGACTTATTGGAATAACTCCTAGAATGTCAAATAAAGATATGGAAATAATGCATCTACCCATTTTAATCTTTTTAGTTGGAATTTTTACAAGATTATTTTAGTTTGTTTCTTTATGCATATTATCACATTTATTTTTTGTCATGGCAAGCTGTGCCTCTGTCCTCTCTTTTAGCAAAAGACATACTGGTCTCAAGTCTGTGCCTTAAATATGTCATGTTCTTTACTACCATGGGCAGTCTCTTGTATCATTGAAAGACATTTATTTATGCTCTGTCTGCCATGTTTGATAGTTGCAGAGAATCTGAAAGCTAGAACAAGAAGGGACAACAAAAGGAACTTCTGAATTATACTGTTACTAGAGCTGGAAAAGCTCTTCCTCAAAAATACAGGTTTTTGTGTACATTGTTTTTCTTTTCAATCAAAATCTTGAAGCTGGCAATTTGAAGAGTTAGTGTCACTTCATAAATGAAACATACTCTGGGTTTTAGCAAGTTATTTTGCTACATTAAAAAGGAAAAACATAAAAATCAGGATTATGTTTTTTTTCCTTCTAGAAGATGACTTCTTTTTTGTTCCTTTTTGTATTAAGCAAAATTCTAGTAATATGTATTATAGTTTATACCATGAAACATGCATAATTTCCAAACTTGGAAAAATAAAAATGAAGAATTAGTGAAGCAAAACTTTCAGGCCAGGCACGGTGGCTCACGCCTGTAATCCTAGCACTCTGGGAGGCCAACGTGGGCGGATTGCTCAAGGTCAGGAGTTCGAAACCTGCCTGAGCAAGAGCGAGACCCCCGTCTCTACTATAAATAGAAAGAAATTAATTGGCCAACTAATATATATAGAAAAAATTAGACAGGCATAGTGGCGCATGCGTGTAGTCCCAGCTACTTGGGAGGCTGAGGCCGAAGGATCGCTTGAGCCCAGGAGTGTGAGGTTGCTGTGAGCTAGGCTGACGCTATGGCACTCACTCTAGCCTGGCCAACAAAGCGAGTCTCAAAAACAAAAACAGAAACAAAAAACTTTCAAAGTTTGGTAATAAAAGATCTCAGAAGAAAAAAGCAACTGATGCAGAAATGTTTGAAAATTGAGGATAAAAAGTAGTCTTGAGTTTATTATTCAAAAAAAAATAAAAGAAACCTTATATTTTCATCTTTAATTTTATTTGAGTGCGTTCTTTGTAGGCAATAGTATGTCTTTGCAAATTAATTGCAACTGTCTGTTTTCCTAGGAAAAATGAATCCCTTACTGTCAACTTAAATTATTTAGCTTAAAACTTAACTTTGAACATATCTTTATCAATATAAAAATCAAATATTTGCATGGAAAGTTAAGGTATATCATTAAAAATAACAATCTATAAGAGCATTTGGGCTCTTCATACAGATTTTCATATTAAAATTAGACAAACTGGTAGTTAGATTATCTAACTAGATAAGATGAGATAAAAGTTGTGAGCTGGAGAATACATATCAAAGATAAAATATGCAAAAGGACACATGTATTTCTGATCCAAACAACAAATATCTGTATTTTTCTCAAGCCCCAGGGAAATGAAAGTAAGCTGAGGGAAACAAAAGGAAAATCACCACCCAGATTGGTTCCACTTTATTTAAAATAATTTTCTATGAGGCCCAAATAGAAATTTGTAATTGTTTCATGCAAAATTCACTAAATCCAGCCCCTCTACTAATTCCACTTAATTGCCTGTAGCTTCAGGCTGAGTATTTGCATTTGGAAATTATATGATTGACATTATTCAGTCTGCTGTGTAACCAACCTTCTTATACCTGTATTGGACTAATATTTTCTTCCTTCTCCACAAGTCTATTCTGTTTACATGTGAACTGTAAAGGCCCATTAAAAAAAATGTTCATTGGGCCCTATTGAGTTTAAAGTTTGAGTGTATTTATCTTCCTCGCATTTATAGGTAATATATAATTTCCTACGTATATATTCCTATATATAATATATATCCTTTTGTACAATCCATGAGAATTTTGCAGGACACAATATTATATATATTTATATGATAAATACCCAAACAGTATTTGATATGTTATATATTTATACATAGTACCATATGTATAAATATAGTATATTGTATATTAAACTATAGCTATGTATCTTAATATAGTATATTTCAGATCTACACTGTTTTACATATACTGTGTATAATCCATGTTTAACTATAATAATTAAAATTGGTAATAAATTGTTAGTTGTTAAATGCTTGATTGAACTAAAAAATGATGCAGTCATCCTTGTGTGTCCAGTATGTCTCAGCAGACTTCACAGTTTAACAGTGCAAAAATCAACTTGCAAAGCTTCCCTAGATTTGCTGAAGAAAAGCCTATAAAATAGACATAGTATATCTTTGGTGTCTTTCTGTTCTTTTCTGGCAGTTCTCGCCCACTGTCTCATCAAAATCTTCTTTTCTTGACTGTAAACTGGGTGTTAAGTTATTTTCTAAGTGTTGGCTACAAAGAATTAACACTAGGGCATTCCTGTTCCAATGGAGAACTCTTGACAGCCATACAAGTTAAACAGATAGTGGCAATATTGTGGTAATTCTTAACAGATGGGCCTGTTTTTCCCGCCAACAGGTCATATGTAGATGTGGCTGTTCACTCCACCTTCATATACACATGTTTACAGTCAATGAGGAGGACATCAAAGGCAATACATTCATGTCTCATCCATAGACAAAATATGACTATAATTAATTGATAAACTCAGTTAAGAAAGAAACTTTAATATTAGTGAGTTTTATAGAGGAGAGTTTAGTTTGATACAAATGCAAATTAAATATGTTTTGACCAAGTTTTTATTTTAAATACTGTACAATACCTATGTCTTCTTTTCTGTTTTCTATGATTTAATCACAGAAAATTGGGCCTTATTTAATAAAATTAAAATAGGTCCTAGCCATAAAAAATTTACAGTTTATTTATAGCATGAAATTGTGAGAATGGAATGTGGGCAGTGAGTGTTAGTTAACTGTAACTTGATTATGTGCATCATAGTCAGTACTGTCAATTACATGATATCTAGATAGAGGTATAGATGTACAGATACCCTTTATTAATTTTCTTTTGCTAATGACAGAGAAACACATTAATATCAGAACTATGTTGTCATTACACAATTTAAAATGAATTTTTTGGACGTGGGGTAGGTAAGGTGGGAACAAAGACATAATATAACTTTAACATTATTGTCTATATCTTCTGTATTCAAAGGACATTCCATCCTTATAGAACACAGATTGAGTTTTTTTTCATTTTGAATTTGAGGAGTCACTGGTGAGTACTTAAGTAGTATAGGTCCTAATTTTAGAGCCCTAAGTAAGACATCTGTAAAATAATGCATGCCAGATACGTAATTGCTTTAGATGATGTATATCACTAGAATTTTTACTGTGTTTTTAAAATTTTATTTGGGAATAGAGCACTTCAATAACAACAGTTGGGAAAAGAAAGATTGCCCTTACATTCCAAGGCAGATAATACTTATTACTTTCTAAATTAATAAATTAATCAACTAGCAATTTCTGATACGTGCATGAGCTGTAGGGAAGACAAAGTCGTGCGGCATCCAGCGAGAGCAACCATTGAAAGGTCAAAGATGAATATGCGAATTTAGAAATGCACTTCCCTTGGGAGACCTCTGGCTTGACATCTCAAAGTCTCTTTCTTTTTTGGATTTAAGAGAATTGAAATTTTTGCAGGATTTTATGTGGCAGCAGGCATCATGTTGAAGGAACAGTGATATGTATCCTTAGCTTTTGGGTGTGATGCCCTTCCATGCTTTCACAAGGGCGATGTCACTTTCAACTCACAATCCAATCTATAATGCTGATTGTCTCATAGAATCCCTAGAGGAAATTCTAGAGTTTTCCAATTTGGAAACATTGAAAATGTGCTCTTCGTTTCACTTGTTCACTCAGTAACTCAAGGGAATGTTTTTCCTGCCTCATATGTTTACAAGTTTGACCTTTTATTCTGCAATTAAGACCTGGCAAGCTCTAAAATTGACCAACCCAGTCTAAATTGTGTTCCTCTAATTTTCTCATGTAACTCACTAGTCTTAGCTCACATTTACACACACACACACACATACAGTATACATATACAAACATATGTGTATATAGATGAGGACAAAGATTGTGTTTGTTCTACTTGTTACATGTTTAATAGTTATTTGCTGAATGAATGAAAATACATGATATTTAAATGGAGTTTTAAGCCAAGTATAAGAGATTATCACACAGAACTTGGGCAATGGGTAACTCTCACTTGTGACATGCTTTGAAACCTTCTTGAATGTGGATAAAGTATAAATCAAAACCAATAACATGTAACCTGGCAGCAGGCTAAAAGTTAAGATAAACTTGAAACTACCAAAAAAAAAAAAAGGTTTTGAATTTTGAAATGAGTATTGATTCTTCTTGGTATTTTATATGGATAAGTAGCCTCAGGATAGCAAGAGCACTTAACAACTTCTAACATACCTCTTAGGACAACTTTAACTCAGGACTTTCATATTATCTTGATTACATGTTTGTATGTATACTGTATGTATGTGTGTATATATATTTTTTTCAGAATGTCTCAGCTTTGAAGTCATGTTAAAATATATAATATTTAATATACTTAAGAGCTTACAAAAACTAAATTTTTTGAGCTAGTACATTAGCCTGAGATCTTAGGGTCTGTAGAACACTTACACATCTAAAAATGAGAACTGCAGAATGAATGATATATAGAATAGTCAGGAACCACAAATGCTGCCAGGATTCTGGTACTAGCATACCATAGATATGTAATGGTATCAGGAATCAGACGCCCAGTTTCACATTTATCATCTTCTTGGGATTCAACCTACTGACTCCATATCATGAATGAATGCAATAATTAATCAAGATTATTGCACAAGTAATTTGAGATTTGAGTATGAATTCTAACTAGATGGCTTTTAAGATTTTTTTTTCAGTTTTGATAATTTATGATGAACACATGGAAAAAATTTAGAAATTTTGTAATAATCATAATAGCTACTCTTTAGGGTTTGCACCAGGCATTGTGCTCAGAGCTGCCGTGTATAGTAATATGCTCTACCCAAGGGACCCGGACATGGCGGAAAGTATAGGCTGAAATCCATCCTATGTTGTAACAATGCAACCTGCCAGGGCTGAATGCCTTCCATGCAGTACTTGAGATTGTTACAGCAACCCTGAAGTGGCATGTTTTTACTTCCATTCTACAGATGCAAATGAGAGGTGGGGAGGTTTGTGACCTGTGCAGGCGGATATGGCTAGATATACCCAGGTTTGATCTCAAGTCTGTCTGGATCCAAAGCCGTTCCCCCACACACTGCACGGGAGCTACTGGCAGAGATTCTAGGAAGGAACATAGCCGTGTGGTCAGGGGCACTCCACGAAGGCACTGGCAAGATAGGTTTCATTGAGGAGCAGACTCAGCTTTGCTCCTGGTCAGGAAGGTGCTACTTCTGCCCCTTGTGCTCTGGAACACTCCAGACAAGGCAGCCAGAGCAACAAAGGATGTAGCCGAGGCTCTTCCTCATTGCAATTACACCAACCATCCAAGCATCCAGTTTTGGAGACATTGTTTCTCTTTGTTTCCTTCAGTTTGGATTCTGAATACAGAAAGGACATGAGCAGCACATCTTGCTTTATGATAAGATCATGTTTTCTAAAGTAGATTTAATGAATTCTTTAATCCACCCCTCTATATTTAGGTCATTGTCTGCATTCAATTCCACCAGAACGTCTCCATTTCTTATTGCTGAATGCTTTGTCTTAAGTTTGTAATTGTCTTAAAACTCAAAGGTGAGGGGAGAAAACCTTCAGCGATGACTTCTAAGTTATCACTAGCCCGAGTGTGTGAATAAACAGAGCATGCCAAAAGCCTCGTTCAAGAAAGTTTTAAAATATTCATGAATCTGCGGTAGGGATGTGTTGTGATTATCAGACATCAGCAGTCACTAGATCGCCTCTCTATGCTGCAGTTGCCTCCCTTACAGGAGAAAACAGGATTTTATATACTCCGCTTGCCACTACTAGGCAGTAAGATTATTAGAGTGAGAAGCAAAGACGCAAATGGAGCATATCCCCAAACGTCCGTCACTCCCTGGGAGTTATGTGTTTGGATTCTGCTGGAAAAACAGTCACTGTACAATGTGGCAAAGCCAGGAAGAGGGAAATCCCTTCAAAGGGGATTGATGAGCCCTCCTGTGATGTCCTGAAGCCCGAGGCCACGCAGGGAAGTGGTGGTGGTTCTGCCGAGAGAGAGAGAGAGAGAGAGAGAGAGAGAGAGAGAGAGAGAGAGAGAGAGAGAGAGAGCGAGCGAGCAAAAGCTGGATGTGCACCACACTGTGGAGAGAGCTGTATTCTGCATATTTTTTTCATCAGGGAACTTGACATAAGTTTACCTGCTCCATTCAAAGTATAGTCTAGCATTAAAAATTAGGAAGTCTGTAGATATTGACTCAGCCTCCCTGCACTGTTTACTTCTCTAAACAGGTAGCAGTTTGTGTTTTCACTGTGCTCTGGAAGGACTGTCGCAGTGGCTGGGCTAGACTGTAGAGGCCTGTATCTCCACTGGGTGCTGGGTGCTGGTGGAGGATGATGGGGGACAAGCTCATGTTTGAGAGAGCTGGCAAAAACAGAAGTGCCAGCAGTGTCCCCTAAGAACCTATTTCATACAATTTGTGGCCTGACCTACAGAGCTCTCACAATCCCGTCCTTGATATCTATTCCAAAAATGAGACTTGTTATTTTATAAGTTTTTATATATAGAGAGATCCAGTGACAAACTGTTAAACTGTTATCTGTCCTGGACTATATAATGGAGTTCTCACAGCCAGTATATTTACATGAAACTCATTATGGCCAAAAAGAACACACCACTGACATTGTATTTAGGACTATCTACCAGGCAGCCGTATTTGTGATGTATTTGGGCAAGTGAAGCCCAGGAACACCGGTCAGACGGCTGTTATCATCTGGGTTCGAGGCAATAAAGGGCTAACCTGGAGTAAATGTGGAGAAAAGGGAGGAAAAAAGTAAAATATGACGATGGGCATTTGAGCTTGGATCTTGGGATCTCAGACTATTACAGCAATGGACTGTTCAGAAGAGAGAGAATTTGGCCGGAAGTGAGAGAAGACCAGGAACTTGATTATAATTATGTTTAGTTTGAGTTTTGCATCTACTGTAGATTGATTTGGAGCTGAGAAAAAGATCAGGATAGGACAAATAAATTTTGAAAATTTCTTTAAAAAGTGATGGTTGAGATGGTAATATGATCATATCAGTGAAAAAAGAGGCTAACCATGGAAGGACGAATGGTGAACATTTAAGGGAGATTAAAAAAAAGAGGGGACTTTAGGTAGATTGCATAGGGCCAATTATGGAAGCAGTGGGGAAAGGAAAGGCCTTGCTGAAACAGCTAAGAGAATATTTCAAAGAGATCAGACTGGTTAATAGGGTTAAATATCAGAAAATTCAAGGGACACTGCTAATTTGAAATCTGTGAGGGCTTTGGTAAGTAACCTCCATGGACAGTCAGCAGATTTCAAGTGGTTACAGAGAGTACATCACAAGGAAATAAAAATAGTTATTTCAAATGTTTTTGATGAAAAAAATGAATAGCCTGAAATTATGATAATTGCCATTTACTGAATATCTACTAGGGGCCAGGCCCTCTATTTAAATTATCTCATTTAATTCAAATGCAAACAGTTGGAACTATGCTCCTGTTTTTCAGATGAAGAAGTCGAGATCAAGAGCTTATGTAAAACCACGTGGGAAGCAAAAGGTTTAGCACCTAGCCTTGTGCAATAGAATTTATCTGCAGCCACCCTGTCCAGCACAGTGGTCCCCAGACACGTGTTGTTACTGAGCACTTGAAATATGGCTAGGGCAGCTGAGGAACTGGATTTTTAACATTGTTTAATTTCAACTAGTTTAAGTCTACATGGCTACATGTGGCTAACGACTACTGTGTTAGTGCAGAGTCAGGTGAAGTGAATGTTAGTTGAGTTAGTTAAATGTTGAAGCCAAGAGTTGAACCTAAGTCACTCTGGCTTCATAGACCATGCTCTTTCAATGACATGGGACAGTTATTCACCAGTTTCATGGAACTCTATAAGTTTGGCGCTCATTTAAAACTCTAAAACCTCTTCCCAGGTATGCTGTCTACTAGTCCACAAAATCTACCTGTTTAAGTCTATGTTCAAGTTGAGCTGAGCGTATTTTCTCACCAAGACAAGTATCTGAGGACACAAGGACCTGGAGTATGATCAAAAGTGTGTCAGCCACTGGGTAGGTGGGGAGTGAATGGGATGAGAACCCTTTCTTCCTTGAATGAGGTAGATTCTGTAGGAACTGATTTTGGTGCAGTTGCTGCCCGTGACAAGGTGAGGAGGAGTTTGACTGTCAGGGGCTGCTGTGCATAACAGTCTCGTCCTGAATTGCATAAAGCATTGTGACCAGGCTTCTGAGACAAAGTGAGAGGATCAAAACAGAGAGACAGAACATCACAACCAGAAATCAAGAGTGGGAAGGACTCTGGAATGGGTCAGGCAGGTGATAGTCTCATTCAGGGATCGAATGTACAGCAGTGGGGCTCTGGCCTTGGGATGAGGGATAAGCATTTGATGCTGAGACACCTGCTTTCCAATCTGATTCAGTTGCCAAAATTTAGGAGTCAAAAGCCAAAGCCAATTTGATCAGCTGGGCCAATCAACAGGTGGAGGGCTGGGTCTGATTGGGAATAAGTCGACATAGGGAACAGCACAGTGGATCAGCAAAGTTGGGATATGATAAAAAAATAAGGGTTAAAAACTATTTGATGAGGAAAGATTGAAGGGAGTATAAGTACACACTGTGCCCTCGTTGTGACTGCTTCTGCAGAGATGGGGATTTAGGGTCTGGAGAAGGAGAAGAAAGTCACAGAGGGCGGGTCTTCACTCTCCTCAGCCCTGCTTTTAGGAGTATGAAAGATGGTTAAGGCTGAAATTAAAGCGTTAGAGAATTAGTCCTTTTCTGTGTAGGTGTTCAGCCTGGTCCCTTTTTTCCCCACTTCTTGGTTGTAAATGCAGTTTCCTGAGCACTGAACGTGGCTTCTTATTCAACATCCCACGCTACTTTGATGAACACACTCTGCTCCCTCCTGGTTCCACATCTCACAGGTCTCTCTGCTTCTCCTCTTCTTCCTTTTAAGGGCTTCCCAGCTCAGTGGCCTTCAAACATTGGTGTGCGTTAGGGTCCCCTGGAGGGTTGGTCAAACCAGCGCTTGCTGAGCTCCACCTCCGGAGTTTCTAATTCAGTGGGTCTGTGGTCATACCTGAGATTTTGCATTTCTTTTAAGTTCCCAGGTGATGCTTATACTGCTGATCTGGGCACTGCACATGGGAATGCGTAGGTTAAGAGTATGTTGGATTAAGGCTAGAGAGTGTGACATGCTGCTTCAAATGTCTAAATGGGTGTCAACTGGATGAGATGTTTTGGGCTCTTTGTTCCCAGTGGATACAACTAGAATTAATGAGCAGAGGATAAAGGAAAATCTTACCAGCACAACATAAACTTAGCTCAAAGAGTAAGCACTGAAATGGGATAGCTGGGTGAGCTTCGAGGACAGCTCAAATATCTACCTGCTGAGGATGCCATAGCAGTGTCTAACAGGAGTGTGCAGTTGGGATAGGTGATCTTCAGGTGTTCTCCCAACTGTAAGAGTCAGTGATTTTGGTTTCCCCAAAGTTCAATATTTTCTTTCAAAGGATCCTGGGCCATCTTCTCTTTACAGAACACCTCATCAAAATGAGCAATAAAGAAGATGGAAAGATGTGTTTCTCTTCATCACTCCCCTCTTCCACCATTGCTGCCAGTGACAGCAGTTGGTGTCTGAACTCTTTTCCTACCAAACACACCATTTACCACACTCTCTGCAACCGCTGTGTGATATCTTACCAGACGATAAAGACATCTCATCTGGAAAAAAAAAAAAAGAGAGCCCATATTTAAATATAGTCACATCTCCTGTCTCCAGCTATGCTGGTCACTGCATATCCACTTTTTGGAAGGAGGTATTTTCAGCATAACGCCCTGTAACGATTTCTAAATGTGTTGCCTGCCTATATAGAAAGTGAAGAGGAAGCAATTTGCTCAAGCAACTTGTCTGTAAACCTAAAGTGTACTTTCTCTCCCATAGCAAGCCATGACCCTGGATGAACTTAGACTGAGTTTGAGAGAGAAAATTAATCAAGCTGTCCTCTCCCCTGTATTCTGAATTGAGCACTGATAAAGCTTTTACAGTGAGGGCAAAAGAAAAATATAACACAGTGAAAGATAATATGCTCAGACTCTTTTCCCCTAGGTGAATTTTACACCTGTCTGAAATCAGGGAGCACTGTGCTTGAGTGATTGAGCGTTCTCTTTTCCAAATGCAAAGACTTATGAATTTTGAACCTTTCAGCACTCTCTTATCGTTGGTAATAACTCCAGCTAAGAAGTGCAAATGAGTCTGATGCCTTTTAGAATGTCTGAATGGTCTTGATGGAAGCATTGATAGGGGTATCTGAGATATTAATGTTGCCTTGCAGGGTGGCATAAATGGGTTTAAATTGCAGCCTGAGATGGACATCCTAAATTTTACAAGTAACACCAGTCTTTTAGCCTCCCAAAGTTGACTCTGTTCTACGTATTGAACTTAGCAAACTTTGATAAAGTCAGAAGAAACAGCAAGCATGTCATATTCTTGACATCATTCCATTTACTATTTTTTTTTCTGTAGTAACAGGTAATTGCAGGAAAAAAAAATCTATCCCCTTTTAGGAACCCCTGCATCCCAATGTGTTTAGTTTGTGTTTTCATTGTTAAATCACTTCAGAAAAGGTTACTTACTGCTAGTCCAGCATAATTATTTATGCTCCTATGTGGCCAAACACGTTGGGAACCATAAAGACACTAGAGGCCTCTGTGCCAGTAGCGCACACCACAGCGCAGTGCGTCGCAACCTTTCTTTGCAGAGAGAATCACTCTTCCCTTGCTTTACAACCCACCAAAGTCCTACTGTGTGCGACTGTGCACAGCTCATGTCACATGCAGCTCATCACATGAATCCCAAAACTATACCTGACTGTACCCTCTTTAGCTCAGCTATACCTTGTTCAACAAGGCGACTCCCTGATCATCACGGAAGTGTCAAAGAATTATCAAATTATTGTAATTTTTTAAAACACTTTCAATTTTGGTTCTTTCCCTGCTGTGAACAGTAGCTAATTGTTTATGGCCACGTTTGGAGTAGCACTGCTATTCATAGATGAACCTGGTTAGTTTCTGAGACTCATAAAATGAAACTCAGGCACAAAAGCAATAGTGATGCTATGGACAATGGACAATAGTGATGCTAATATCTTGGAATTTAAAATAGTAAAAAACAGTAATACAGACACATCTGTATCACATTCATAGGAGGTAAACTTGAAATATCAAAGCAGAACACAAACAAAAGAGACAGTGTTCTGTTCAGATCAAGGAGTTTCCGAATTTTATGAGGAAGAGGTAACTGAGAATGATTTCATAGTGCCTGGTCACATGATGTGAAGCTGTGAGGAAAGAGCCAGCCAGAGTGTTGTGAAGGTGAACAACTTTGCACCTTGTTAAGCTTTATACAATTGCATTCATCATATTTCATGATCAACTATAAATGGAATGTTTGCCATGAAAGGAATTCTTTACATTAAAATGTGTCATTACAGAATCAGTGGTTGTATCTATTCATTATATGGTGAAGTTGATTTACGTTTAAATCAGAGTTGAAGTAAATTGTCCCAGGCCTCACTGGTGGCAAAAGCTAAAAGTAAGACTCATGTCCAAAGCTTCTGACTCCAAACATGAGACCTTTTCTCCTCCCATGTTCTGTCCCTATCTTTATTTTTATTCTTTTTACCTAATCGTTTAAAAGCACTTCTCTCCTTTAGTCTATACAGCATACTGCCCATTATGCATTTTTTGAAAAAATTTCAAGATCTTATTTCTATTCATACAAGACTATACTTGTATATCAGGAAGGATTAGGGTATTGGGCTTGCTGTCATCTGCCCCCCTTTTAAAAACAGATGTAAAAGAATTACTGATAAATATTTAATACACATGTTGTATATGCTGGTTAATTTCAACTCCATTTTATCATTCTTTTGCCTCTATACTATGTTGTTTACCAAGTTAATCAGGGGCTGAGTTGCCAAATTGAGATAAGATTATGATGACATAGTGTTTAGGACAGTAGCTTATATAACCTGCTTAAGATTGTGGGTGGACTTAACCTTTATAACCCACAGTTACCTCATTGTAGAGTATAGACAGTGACGGTGTGTACGTTGCAACCCTACTGTGGGAATTGAATGGAGTCATTCACGTAGGGTCCATGGCCCAGTGCCTAACAGGACCGAATTGTATCGATGGGTTCTAAAAGAGTAAAAAAGCATGCGTTTGTGTTCATTTTCCTCAAAGCGTAATCCATATGTGAAATGCTTCTGGTTTCTGAAGGGAGAGGGTACTTAGAAGAATGTAATTCAACTGCAAAATACATTTAAGAGAGCTACTTCTGACAAAAATTTGATGATGCTTTGCGGCAGTTGCCCCTTAGGTGGGACTGTGGTTGTGACCAGCAGATCCGGTGGGGAAGGAGTTCCGTGGAGCTGCGGTGACACTGCGGCTCCGCGCCCCGTCCTGGAGCAGAGGACGTGGCTCACGCCCGTGTCAGGTTAGCATGCCGGACACAGTCCTTCTCCAGACAGATGGGAACGAAGCCCGGGTGGACGTGAAGACGCATGTCTGTTCTGTTTGTGGGTTCGCAAAGTCAGCTTCCGTCTTTGATAACATACAAGAGAAAGGCTTTTGAATTTAGGGAATCAAACCATTGCAGCTGTTAGGAGGCAACAATTTGCAAAGCTTTTGTAGAATGTCTGCTGAAAGACAGCTCCGTACCTTTCATACAAGCCTTTCGCACTGCGTGACATTTCAGTGCTTTCATTTTTTTTTTTTCATCCTTCTAGCGCTTGCTACAGTAAAATTATAAGTATAGCAGTCCACCATCTGGCAAGGCTCTCCTCCCTGAAATGAAGCCGGGCTGTGCTTTGTAGTCTGTAGTTTATGCTGCTGCTTCCCTACGTCTGCACGACCCTGTGTTGTCTCTTCTACTTTTTAATCGAATCTTGAAAAAGGAACATTCACAATTAATTTCTATGGCTCTTCGGGCCTCTGTGCGTCATGCTGGAGCTCAGCTTAATTCAGAATTGGGTTTGTGTTTACAGTTCACATCCAACATATTTTCCAGGCTGTGTGTTGCCCTGGCCTTTATGTTATCGCTCTTAGTACTGTCTGTTTTGGGTTCATTTCGTTTGGCTTCTGACTCCTTTAGGGGAATGCACTGTTTATTAATGTCTCTTCTTGGAGAGGGCAGAAAACAGAGGAATATAAGTATCAAGATTTCTCCAAAATCAAATGTAAGCATTGAGTTTAATGAAGCCACTGGTCCATTTGGACAATTTTTTGAGATTCTTATTGCCAAATGGAGGCATAATGTATAATGTGTGTGTTTGTTATAGGATTAAGATGTAACTTAACGTTTAAACATTAAAAGCTGTTTTTTTATTTTTTGGTGTGGAAGGATTTGATAATTAGAGTGATATTTGTATATTTGCGCCGGACACTTTGTGTGGTTTTAGGTAATACATATAAAAGCCTGTTTCTCTTGCTCTGAAAAGGATCTAAAATCGCCTTGTATCGATATATTCAGATTTCAAGCAGCAGCCTTCAAGTACTGTTTTCATTAGAAGTAGCACGTTGTTATCAAGCTCATGTTTTCTATTAACTGAGAATAAAATACAGGACCAATCGCTACAGCAAAATATATTCTCTGAGCCTTTCTCCCCTTCTGTTTCCATAGGAGGCAGCTTTGGAAGTGTCTAGAATGCTGTTTGAAATTCCAGCTGAATATCCTAAGGTTTGTCATGGATTAATAAGATATTTTCTTCTTATTACACAAGCTGTGACAAACCCACATGGGACATAGATATCCCCATGGTGATAAGCAAAGCAGTTGATTTTCTTGGGTACTTAATACAACTGACTGCTTCTTCCTTCATGGATGCATCCACTTCCTACTAGGTTACAGAGAGCTCTATGAAAGAATGAGGATTATGAGTTTAGTATAATGTCATAATATGTTACATAATTCAATTTCATAAACATTTCTAGAATAACTACTGGAAGAAGGGCACTCTTTAAAAAAGTCCCCGTAGGTAACACAATAATATGCAAGATACAGGCTCTTCTCTCAAGTTGCTTAGAAAGCAGTTGGGAAATAAGGTAAGTAAATAACAATTACAAATATATCTGTGTGATTTTTTCTGAGCATTTTATAGAAAAGAGAAAGGATTTTTTTGAAAGGATAAAGAAAGTAGAGTATAAATACATATTATTTGATGTAGTCTTTCATAAAATGATTACTAATTCCTAGATTCAGTCAGCCTCAAGCAAATAAGAATCATTGACATAAAAACTAGGATATCTGTCTGTAGCATGTATATATGTACACACACACACACACACACACTCTACTAGCTAATCTAAGATATATGCCAGAGAGAAGTATCCACACTGATTTATATAGAACCACATTGTTGCTATATGGAAACAGTTTAACTTTATACCAAAAAAACAACAAACTAACAAAAAAACCCCAAAATAAACAGACTGTGGTTCTCTACAAAGCTACCTGGAATAACTGGTACCCTACCCATCTCCCTTCCACTGGGAGCCTGTGTCTGCCAGATTTGACTAAATTATTGAATCCCAGTGAAGATATCATCACAGGAACAGGCATTAAATTAATAATAAAGATCCCACATACATGTATTTTCTCTTCTATAGTAAATATCCCTTCTATAATATTATTTATAAACCAAATAGAATGAATTGGTGAAGAAAAAAATATTGTGTTTATTTTCTGATGCTAATACTCTAATTGTTTCATTGTGAAAATGAATTTATAAAATAATCATTTCCTTTATATCCTAAACTGCAAAGGTTGAAAGAGTGGGAAATAATGAAATGAGAAATATGTTTTGTCATTCTCTCAAAACTAACCACCTTTGCAATAGTCCACTAAACCTGCATTATTCAATACAGTAGCTGTAAGCTTGTTTGGTTCTTTAAATTTCAGTTTAAATTAATTAAAATTAACTAAAATTAAAAGTTTATTTTCTCAGTTGCACTAGCCATATCTCACGTGCTCAAAAGCCACACATGGGCAAGGGTTTCCATATTGGGCATTACAGATAGAGAGCATTTCCATTGTTGCAGAAAGTCCTATTGGGCAGCATTGCACTTCAGTTCATTTGGGAGCAGAGCCATGGTTTTTTGCTGTACAAGAGATTAAACAAATGCTTTTTAATAGTTAGTTGAAAGAGAGCCCTAATCTAGAGCATCTGGTTTCCTGGAGATTCTTTTTGGGCTTTTAAAATCCATGTCTTTGTTTAATGTGAGCACTAAGCTATGATGATAATGGGTGGTGGTGATACTGATCAAAAGATAATGATAACAAGGCTTGTGGTGATGATAACTGAATAAGAATGTTTTACCAAGGATGAGCAAATCTCAGAGCTTTGATTTTCATTATTAATGGGCAGTTGTTGCCAACCCTTTGAACAGGAGGAGATACCTAAGAGGATTGGTATGGCTGCATTGTAGATACAGCGCATATATTAATACTTATACTGAGTCCTTTTCAATCATATCTGAGGTCTGGCTAAAAGTCTATTAGAAATATTCTACATGTGTCACTGAGAGCTATGAAATAGACTATGAATGTGGGGAGATGTGCCGTGCTATGTTGCCAACAACTGCTTGAGATTGCCATCTTGTTATTATATGTTGTAATTATATTAAAATGTCTTAAGAAAGGCTTATTGAGTAGTTTGTGCTTCCCAAAAGGTAAAATGGTTTAGAAGAGTTCCTCAAATCCATATGCATGTTAATACTATTGATGTGTGTTAATACTATTAATAGTTGCTGACTATTGGAAACCAACTTCACAAGAGGCTGATAAACTAGAATTTTACTCTAAAGGCACATCTTCTTGGTGACTGTATTTATGTAGGTGCGATCTAGACTCTTTCCTTTCCAGAACTAGTTCCCTTGTGAAGCACATTCGTGGTTACACAGCTGCTGGGTGAGCATGCAGTGTTGAAAGCTTTTAGATTCATTAGATCTGGAAGCCTGACAGAGAGTGTCACGAATTACCCCCATTTTCACTGCAGAACACACCTGACATGGTAACCAGAAAGCCAGCTCAGATCCTTGGACAGCGCTGGAAGCATATGAACAAATGCCCCTGCCTCATCTCTCCTTCTGCCATATGAACTTTGCCTATACCAACCTGTTTTATATACAGGTATATGCCTTGATGGAACTGAACTGATATCCTAATCCATAAATCATGTGGCACTGAGTCCTTGGAAGTGGTGTTTGTGGACTCTTCACTACTCTATTTTTAATATTTCATAAAATAAATGAAATCTCTTTCAACAAAGCTGAAGCAGATTTAAAGTATTACAGGGCTTTTTGAATTTTGTCTTAGTTTATTTTTTACTTTAAAATGCCATTGTTAGTATTATCATTGTGGTTATTACTTGCTTTTGGTGTGCAATTTATTTTATGTTGCCCCAACTGCCCTCCTTATTTTATATTTCTGGTAAATAAAAATGAAAAAATGTGTTACTTATTGATAAATATATTTTACTTTGAAAATGAAAACTTTTCTAAAATGAAAAATAAGAGAAAAGGGTATTAAAATAATTGGTTGGTGGTGAAATTTTTGGGTAAAAATGATGGTTGAAATTGTTTCAACAATAGCATATTTTTAAACTCTTTGTCGAGAGTAATAGCCATGATTTATTCTGTGATTTTAAAAAATAGTGAGAACTTATTTCTTTAAACTTCAATGACACTTGGCCTATATTTCATTGAAGATAACTATAGCTTGTCTTTTATTAGTATCATTTGTATACTAATCCTAACCTAGAGATTTTACTATGGGATTCTTGAATGTAAAGACTGCGATTTAGTCATTCCTTCTCTTCAACACCTTATTTGGTGTTTGCTATAGCCAAAGTTCATGACTGTGCATTTGTTAAAAATAAGAGACCATTTCAGGAGATCAGGTAGAAGCATAATATAAGCAACTGAGGGAGTATCCATAGAATAGAATAATGGCCAAAAGAAAGAGGGTGACTTTAAGGGCTAGTTGTAGTCTCAAATAAGTCACTCCTTTTCCCTTGCAGGTGTCTCCTGATTACAGTCACAATGGAGAAAAATGTGAACAATGGATTTTTACCTAAGCATAGACTATTCCCTAGATACAAATTTCATCATGACTTTCAAAGGTCCTTTCTGTTGACTTGAGGTAAAATTATCATATGAACATTTTCTAGATAACAAATTGACTCTATTCCTTTTTTGCCGCCATTCAAAAAACACATACATCTATCCATGCAAACAATTTTGGGGGATTATCATTATTTATATGAGAATAACAGGCATTTTCAAAACCAGGGATCACTGTGTCTTTTTGGTCTAGAAGTGCCAAAGGTGAAAATTAGTGCAAACAGAAAACATGGATTATCAATAAAAGTTCTTGTTTGTAAGCAAAAGACCTTGGCAATTGTGTGGCTAATTTAGGTACAAAGGTAAAATGCATTTAAATTTCTTAGGTAGCTAAGAGAAAATCTGAGATAGCCAGCTAATTCAGCTTGAAGGGTATATAGCTATGAACAATGAAACCTATCCTCTAAATATCTAGACAGATGGAGAGAACACCATCACCAGCTGGGGACAGTGGATGACCCACCACTGCACACTGTCACCAGAACTGCTCTATGCATTCCCTCCTGCTTTGCATCAGTAATTTCCTATGCAGTAGGGAGTGAGTGCTTGTGGTTAAGTCATACGTCTGTGCCCTAGCTATGGGGGGCATAACCGAAAAGGGAGCATCTGGAATTTTCATTTCAGTGATACGTTGAAGTCTGTGAGATAGGAGACTTCACAAATATGAACAGGGGTTCTGAAATGAAGCAACCAAAACTAATAAATAAGTTCTATGATATATAAAATCTTATTAAATGCCTTTATCATTGATATTGGATGCATCATTTTTTCTGACTCAAGAAAGAAATTAGTTTCCAGATTATTAGATTGATTTCAGTTTACCTGAATGGTCACATGACACATTACCCTATAAACATTACACATTACCCTATAATGTGCACATTATATACCCTATAAACATTCTTAATCTGAAACCTGGTGGCATAATCCTCTGCTCTTATATGTTAACAATTAAGCAATTGCATTCAACTACTAATGAGTCAGGGCTAATAAGGGAAAGTATATTCCTGTTGATATTTTAAATTAGAAGATAGGAAGTTTAAAGTTGAAGAATTGAAGATCATCAATGCAGCCTATCATTGACACAGCCTGAGTATATTCACTCACTCTACTACAGCCTTCTCCATGGGAATAGGGACTGGGTTATATTCTCTCCATTTAAAAACATCCATTCTTTTCCTTTTCTGGATGACACTGTTTTGCTCAGCACTAATCTTGTTTTCAAGTTACCAAATGAAATGGGCTGCATCTAATGCTACATTTAAGTTTGCATTGAGAACAATTTTTGGGGTGGGGAACCGGCAAATTAGGCATGAAGAAATAAATATGATAATAAAATCATTTTAGGATAAAATGCATCTACTTAAAAGGAATGCATATGAGAAATCTAAATATAATATGACGTGTTATTAGGCTTAGTGAAATAGCTGCCGACATAATCTGTCTTTCTGAGCTGCTTGTTCATAGATTCTACATAACCTGTATTCCTAGGAATCAGAAATATAAAGTCAACGAAGAAATTTATAACGTCTGGAAGGAGGGATCAGAGTTCTGGCTACATTTCTAATAATTGACTTTCCCCTTCGCATGGGGAGTCAGGGGAAAGCATTTTTCAGACATTTTATTGCTACCAAAGATTGAATTCTATTGTTCTAGAATACCGCAGGCATGCACCTTTGTCTTTCACTGCAGTTTAGCAGACTGTTGAAAATGGGTACTTAAGCCGAATAACTTGTCTTTTATCCGGATGTCTAGGCTAAAGTCATTGGTGATACTAGAGATAAAACTCTCACTCCTTGTTGAATTAAGCTCTTGCCAGGTCCTTCAGTGTTTTAAGCCACTGCATCATTAAACCACTCTCTCTCTCTCTCTCTCTCTCTCTTAATATCTGCAGAATGTACCAATTAGAAAAATAACTAGTCAAGTCCTCTCTTATGGCTAGAAATCTATGACTAAATATGAGCTATCAATGGAAAAAATGAATAATAGAAGCAAAGCCTCCCCAGTTTTGTACATTGTGTTCACTAAAGCATCTGTTTATGTTTTCTTATGTTGAAAGGTATAATTGTTTGTTTTATCCTCAGCAGAGGTTGGTGGCTAATTCAAGCTTTTTTTTTTTTTTAACATTATGCCCCTGGTTTTGAAACAAATTGTGGGGAATAATTATATTACTGTCTCACTGTGTTTCTTCCTAAGCCATCTAATAATGCTTTAATGATCAATGACAAAAATCTGTGCTGTTTTATGCTTATGCATCACTATGTAAACATGGTACAATTTGGATTGTAATTATAAATATGTGTGTATGTATATATATATGCGTGTATGTGTATATGTGTGTGTGTGTATAAAAATAAAACTACCCTCTTGTAGACTTGCATATGAAACTTCTGCAGCTCATTGCACTAGGCTACATAATCTGCCAATATTTCAAAAGCAAGTGCATATTCCTATGTGCCTGCCCATTTTACAAGCACTTTGTTGGGGTAACTGCAGTAAATGGTTTGGCTTTATTTAAATTCAACTTTCTTTTAAAAATGCTCAGCAATGACTGCATCTTGCATTAGTAGTCCATTACGGTGAGACATATCTATACTATATTCTTTTGAGGGAGGTGGTACTATATAGAGGTTAAGAGTATAAACTTTTTGGTTGGACAAAGCTGGCTTGAGGTCTTGCCAGTACTCATTTATGGTGTCTTGAGAATGCATCTCTGTGTCTTGAGAAACAACTCTATACTTGGGAACACTTCTATTTCCTTGTATATCATAGGGAGTAATATGTGTACCTCGTTAATATGCCTGATATAACGTTTAAATGAGAGAGAATGCATTTAAATTCTGACACATAATAAAGACAAGGAGGCTCAGAATGTGGAAGAACCAATTTCCATAAGTTATATAGGCCAGACGTGAGACTAATTCTAGAAAGACTGTTTGAAATTCTGTTTGCCTAATGGTTGGACCCACAGGTATGATACTAAACAGGGAGCGTTCCTTCTTATCTTACCCACTCCTCTACCCAATTTATTCTCTTGAGTAAATGAGCTACAAAAATTGGGACTCAGCATCTCAATTCTAAGGTAAAGTTTAGAATTAAAAACACAACAAAGATATCACATTCCACACACTGAAATGGAGGGTTCCCTCTCCTCTTATCATCTTACCTGAGAATGCCTGTAGCCATGCAAATATTTCCAAAACCTGAAGCTTATAGGATTATTTTAAGGATAAATCCAATAATCCTAAACAGAAGATATAGTGACACCATTTTAGAGTCTCACAATAAATAAACTAACTCAAGATAATGACTATCTTATGACATGCATTATGCATTGTGAGGTAAGAATAGGACAGTATGTAAAATACATTGCCAGAGAACTAAAAAATAATTCTTGGAAGTTAAAAAAACAATAGCCAAAAAATTAACCCGAAAATTTTAATCTAAAATTGAAGAAATTTTCTCCAAATATAATGAAAGCAAAAGAGGTAAATATTGGCACAAAAAGATTGTTAAATGATAGAGAATTATCTGGGAAGTCTTAGATCTAACTATTTGGAATCTAGGAAGAGAAAAGTAAAGAAAATAAATGGCATATTATCAAAGAAAGAAATAATTTAATAATATATTTTAGATTTGGAAAACACAAATCTTCAGATTAAGAGGACCACGAAGCAACCAGAACAATAGATTGGGGAGTGGGAAACTCACACTAATGTATGCAACCACAAAATTTCATACTACCAAACATAATATCAAGGACCAAAAATTTCTCAAAAGGAAAAGTTGTATGCAAATGCATCCAATTTCATTAAATGTATGAAGAACAAAGACCGAAAGCAATATCTTTAAGTTTCTAGAGGAAAAATATTTTTTTACTGCCATTCTATAGCTCAACTATCAGTAAGAGCAAGAGAAAAAGCAGATTTTTGACCATGTAAAAGTCTCAAAAAATGTTTACCTTTCTTTTAATATTTATCACAAAGCTACAGATGCTATGTGTCACAAAAGAAAAAAGTAAGAGATTAAGGGAACAAGGGATTTAACAGAGAAGACAGGAAAGGGAGGTTCCCTATGTAGCATGTCTAGAAAAGTTCCAGAATGAAAGACTCCAGAAAAATTAGTTTAGGAGAAAGTAGAATGTATGGGTTTGATGATGTACTTGAAAATATGTGGATTCAAATTCATATAAGGCTTTTACAGTTTTTTAAGATGCGTTCACAATACATATGTAAAACATTAAGCAAATGAAGGAAATACAAAGCATTTGTTAACTTTAAGAAAAACAAAATTTGTACAAAGAATTAATACACATTATAACGTTTGAGTCCAGCAGGAAACAATATTTGAATAGTCGTAAAATGTATAAGCTAACTAGTAATTTAACTAAGATATTGATATAACATAATTATTTAGGGAAGATAAGAAATGAGGAAGTACGTGAAGAGGAAAAGTGACAGGGCTGAATATTCATCCATCCACCACAACAGAGAAGCATTAGAAAATTTCTAAAATTAAGGAAGTAACTATATAAGAGCTCCTTTTTTTAAAGATATACATCTAAATGCTAAAGGAACAGCCACATCAGGTGATAGTGTCTGCTTCTGAGAAGCAAAACTGGTGAGTCAGAAGAGTGGAGAGAAGACATTTGCATAATAAGCTTTGTAACAGAAATATTTTAAACTTTCCATTCCTTGTGCTGATTATAGTAGTTGCTACTTTCAACATTATTTTTTACAGAGTGAAACTAAAAGTTAAGAATATTTTGTAAATTAGCTAATTTTGTTCAGACAGTAAGTGAAAGAGCCATCATTTAGATCAGATCTTTGCGATGCCAAAATTCCATACTCTCAACATTACACAGTGTTATCAACAATGTGTAATGTGCTATACATGTATAGATACAGTCACTCCCTGTTTCAGTAAATAATATAGCATTATTTGTTTTCAAACAAAGATATATTTGACTATTTATTACAGTTGGTTGTCACTTGTGATTCTCTTGTTTATTCGTTCCTGAGGGCATAGTAGTTTTAGAAGCCCTCCACTTCCCAACAAATGTGATGAGCTCATTGAAATGAGCATACTTTAAAGCCTGTTTTATTTTTTGGTTTCTTAAATTGTGCATATTTACAACACGATGCTATGGGATAAATATGAATAGTAAAATTGTGACTATAGTGAACCAAATTAATATAGCTATCGTCTCACATAGTTACTTTTTGTGACAAAAGCAGCTAAAATATGCTTATTAATAAAAATTTTACCAAATGCAATAGTTTTATTAACTACAGTTCTCATGTTATATACTAGATCTGTAAACATATTTGTCCTACATGTCTGCTCCTTTGTGTCCTGTAACCACAATCTATCTCCTCATTTTCTCCTCCCCACCCCCTCATCTGGTAACCAGAGTTTTATTCTCAGTCTCTGTATATTAGACCTTTTGTTTTAAGATCCCACATATAAGTGTGATTATACAATATTTTCCTCTGGAAAAAATGGATTGATGGGGATCAGAGATGAAGAGAACTTTTCTGCATATATTTTGTATTTTGAGATTATAAATTCGCTGTTATGTGAAAGACAGTTTAGAGAAGAGTGTAGTTGTTTGCAAAAAGAAAGTTAAAAGAGTATAAGCAAAAAAAAAATTAGAAGAATGAAAAGCAAAGGAAAACAGGTTTTCAATTCAAGTGCTATTTCAATTTTAAATAATTTGTGCCTAATGATTCTTTTTAGTTTTTATATTTATGTATAGATATTACGGGGAAAATGAAATCTCCATTTTTCTTTCTCAACAGACATTTTGGTAGAGAGCTTACTTGATAAATAAAAGGCATTTTAAACCAATACAATTTCAGAATTTTTAATTAATATTATTTAACATAAACCTAAATAGTGAAAATACTTAATGTAGGAAACTAATTATAGGGGAAGGACATAGCCTGATATCAATACAAACAAACTTTTGTAACATTAAGCTATCAAGTTCAAAATAAAATTATCTGTTTTAACCTATAAATGCAAGATTAAAAATTAATGTTTTGGGTTAAAGTTCATTACAAGTCACTAATTCCAATGTTTGGAATTGATTTTTTTTTACATAAATGATATACTTGGTAAATTATTATGTTCATATGAGGTATTTGTCACAAATCCAATGCTATTAAGAATCATTTAGTAAATTCAAACAAAACATATCAGAAGTCTTTTGTAAATTTGTCCTATGGAATAGTAATTCTATTGATATCTTTGATACTTATAAATTAGGCATTTAGTTATTATATTTCCTATTTTAGTTTCCATTGCCTTGATATGTGGCCTTAGGCAGTAAGTTACATTCTATGAAACCATAATTCTCTAAAACTCACAAAAATTACCTTAACATACCAAACTCTTTGTTTCTTAGTCATGTCTTATGATTGATCATTGCTCGTGCTAGCTTTTTGACCACACAAATAAAAGAAAATAAAAAAGAAAGCAGGTTATAAGGGAGGGGAAGAATGAGGAGGAAAAGAACATATGTGAATATAGAAATAAGCATGTGGGGTGGGGTACAGGCAAGGACACAATATAGAACATATAAAAACCATTCAATTAGAAAAATTAAAATCATACAAGATATAAAAATGATTCCAAAAATAAACACCATGTAAATTAGAAAAATCAAACAATAGCTGCTATTTATTTAGCGTTTTTATATACCAAATACTGATGGTTCTTTTACATATACATCATCTAATTTAAATCCTCACTATTTCTATAAAAGATTATTAATTCTGATATTTCTGTGTTGTACACACACACACAGAAATAACTACACACACACATATAACATACACATACATTCGAAGACCTGGAGATGAGAAGTAATTTTCCCCCTTACCACTAACTAAGAGAGCTAGTGTTTAAAACTGAGTGTGTTTGACTTCTGAGTCCTTTATATGACCCTCTTTTGTCTATGATAATTCTGTTTTCCATTGTGTGAGATTTTCAGTTATGAGATGGAAAATACCTTTTGAATCACCCCTTATTAAATGAATGCCCAACATGATTAACATTTACAAAGTGTTGGAAATTTTAAAATTTAAAGTATACATAGCATATCTTTTACTAGAGCCACTCTTTTTTTTAACTTCAGTATATCATGGGGAGACAAATGTTAAAGTTACATATATTGCCCTTGCCTCCCCTCCCCCCTTAAGTCAGCGCTTCAAGGGAGTCCATCCCCCAGATGGTGCCCATCACACTCATTATGTATGTATAGACCCATCCCCTCCTCCCCCCTACCACCTGCCTGATACTCAAATGTTTTTTTTTTTTCTATTTAACATTTTGGTTACATTTTATATCTTTGCCTCTCCCTAGCAAGGGTCCCCTCCACAATGCTCAGATGAGGGTCCACCCCCCACCCCCAATCCCTAGAGCCACTCTTTAGCCACTTTTAAGTCTCACAGATCCAACAATGACTAATTGATAAAGGCTCATATTAAGAAGAATTTATAGATGAGCACACTTTCCTCTTATTTTCCACAATAAAATCACACTAATTCATTTGACTAAGGAATTATCGAAGCAGGCAGTGTGTTAAAAACTGCATCTTATTTATGCTTTTGGTAAAGGTGTGCTTGCTTTGTTGCATAGGCTTCCTAAATGAAACAATTTATCAGAAGAGCAGTGGTATAATAAACCAAAGATACATGGTGTAATGGAAAGAGTACTCATCTTGAACCTAGGAGAACTCTATTATTTGCTCATTTACTATCTGCCCGTGCTATATTTAGTGTTCAAAAGCCCAGTTAAAATCTATATATTTAAAGGAAGAGCTTATTCTAGTCTTTGAACAAGCACAAATTAAATTAAACAAATGCCTTAGAAGGAAGGAATAAGCAAAATTATTTGGGTACAGATCCATGAATCTGCCACTAAAGTTAGTTGAGAAAACATATGAGAGCAGAGTCACTGAATGTTCTCCTGTGCCAAGGCGATCATAATCTGCTGTGTTTGTTTGTTTTAATGCCTATGGTTTTCTACAAAACAAAAGTTATGGTATAAAAAGTTTCCTACTTCCTACCTTAATTACACATCTAAATTTGTGGTGGCTCTCTCTTGCCAACTATCTCAAATGCACTAGTTTTTCTTTGACTTTAAGGGAAATGGCAGGTGCTTTTTGTATTTTCATTTCCTTTTATCTTAAAGATAATTATTGGTTCTATATCATATGCGAAGAAACTGAGGCTTGGGGTGTGGAGCTTCCTCAAAGTTCCAGTTAGTTTGGGAGCTGTAATCTATTATCGGCACTGACTTCAAAATAATGTTATAGATTCACAGAAGTTGCAGAGGGGGAAAATAAAACTATTTTCTAAGTTAAGATTAATATAGTTACTGTTGCTTTTGTTTTTTTTAAAATTTTTGCTGAAGAAATCAAGATTGTTTTAATGTCATTAAAATTCAGTCTGAGATTTGAGCAAGAAAACTTTTAAAAGTGGCAAAATTACTGTGTCACAAATATAAATAAATTGTTAGTAATTTGGTGGTATCTAAAGTCTTAGTTTGTGGATCCCAGTCACTGTTATATGCAGATCCCCCCCCACCAAAATTAAATCCCTCCCCCTACCAAAATTAAATATATTAGAATTTTCAGGGATTCTTTCTCATACAAACCAGTCATTGGCTTCACAGTTGATTTTGACTTGAACAATGAAATATACAGAGACTGGAAACGAATGCAGTCTGCTTTTCCTAATCTTATCAAACTGTCAGATTAAAAGCAAAGTGGAGATCCAGGAAAAAAATGAATTCATAAAGTAGATAGAAAAGTGAGGAGCTTATAGAGGAAGCAGAAAACGAAAGATAGCCTGAGAGTCGATTTTGAAAGAATGATTGAGGCTGAGAAGGTCAATATTTGAGCTCATGGGATTTGAGGGAGTATCTCCAGCGTCTCTTAATCCTTTCCGGCTTCAACATCTGTTTGGAAAATCCTTCGTCGTGTTTTTAACAAGCACTGCTCCCTGCTGCAGGTTATTACATGTGGTAATTCTTCTGCGTTTAGCAAAAAGCCTTTCTCCCTGTATTTCTGCCTTGTTGACAGTGAAGTACAAGGAAGTCAGGCGGTGTGGGCAACATTCCCATCACCACCTCTGTGACCTTACATTCGTGTTTTACACGTTCTCTTGAGTTCCCTGCTCTGTAAAATGAAGGTGATAAATTTTATCTAACAAGATATTACAAGGAACCCACGAGATAAGTTTGTGAAACAACTAGCCCAGCACTTAGAAAAGACCATGGCTTTTGAATTTGAGTCACATCTTAGCATTTCTGAAACTGGATTGCCTTCTATTCAATGTTTACATTTATGACATTTTTTTTCCTGGAAATATTTATACAGTCAGAGTCCAGTAGCAACTAGAATCGTGATATGGTGGGAAGTCCTAAATAAGCAATGATGATGAATTAGGTTCAACTAATGCTCCTTTTGCTACCATTATATATATTAAAAAAAGGATAAAAGAAAAATGATTTTCTGAAAAACTTGACCTCACATAATAAGCACGACAGGGATTCCATGCAACCGTCACTTAAAAATGTTTCCCCCATTTTGTTTGTTCTAGAAATGTATTGTTCTTTTCTATATAAACTCAAAAATTTTATTAACGTTTATTTAATAAATGTTTATAAAATTTTATTAACGTTTATTTATTAACGTTTATTAACGTTTATTTAACTGCTACTGCTTTTTTAGTTATTCAGGTACACAGTGAATGGGTAGATTTCTAGCTATACATCCATAGTAAGTATTTGTTGTTAGTTTGGCATAGCCATAAATATATGCCAAATAAAGATTATTTTTAAATACATCAGCTGCACCATTCTTCTTCAAGGTTTATGAGAAAATTTTTACTTATAATGGATAGTTTGGCTTCAGATTCCCATTTTTATTTGATTATAATTGAGACCACAGGAGAAATAATTAGGAACCACATAGTTGGGGGTTCTTTAGCAGCAAGTGTAGTATTGTAATCCACAAATAGCCAGAATTAAAGTAATTTCTAGATTGCTTCAAGGTGGGTCAGATTGGCATACTACAAAATCAATTTAGATTTAATTTCTCAAGAAAACTGAGATTTTAAATGTAAAAAAAGTTTGTGTTTGGCTACATTATATATTTATATCAAAATGTAATGACCAATAGATTTCTTTACTGAATCCATTTTTCACACAATACCAATATTTGAAAAAAACATACTATTACATTTTCTATGTAATAAATTCAAGTATCCAAAAGAATATCTGAATGGATGTCAGCCAAAAAAAAGTAGCAGAAAATTGGCATTGATTGCAACCATTTCTCACTAGAGTCTAATTTAAAGGGGGAATTAGGCTTTTAACTTATTTTTGAACTTTTCCTATTCAAAGTCATCAAATGAATGATTTTAAGTAATATGAATTATCTATACATCTCAATATGTCTCCATTCGTCTCTATTTTGTGCAAATAATTATGGCAAATGTGGTGGGTGGTATGTTCGTATGTTCATAAGATTTTATTTTGCTTCGTTTGTTTATTTAGAGATTTGAGAAACATTTATTGAAAAAGAACAATATATTAATATCTGTTCTTACAGCTGCAGATAAAAAAGATCAATGTGATATATGTCTTGCCCTCAATTGTTTCACAAAATAATGGAGGTTTTAGAGTATTGTGGTTTAAATAGTTTTTTAAAAAATAATCTTTACCAAATCTTATTTCAAAACTCTTTGTACATGTTTGTTCTATTCATATATCTATTTTATTTTTGCACTTTATGCTTTGTTTTTACACAATCTTGTTTAGAATCTCCTTGCCCATGTTTTTATTTATTTATACAACTTTTATTAAATTTTTGCATTAGGGGGATATATCATAAAACCATAGAACAGAGCATAACATTCATTTATAAGATTTGAGAATAAATTATAAAGTACAACATAAATGGATTTCAGAAACTTTGTCAATATTCATTTGTTATTTGTTGCTATACACTTTGACTTTGAAAAAAATTATGTTAAGAAAAACTGAACTCTGTTCATGTGAGTTGGAAGATGACCTCTTCTTTTTACTTTGTTTTTTGACCTTAAATGCAAAGGATATGTGAGCCATACCTTTATAATCTGATTCAGTCTATATAGATAATCAGAAATAAAATGCATCTTGGAATACCTTATTAGTTTCCTAGGGCTGCAATAGCAAACTACCACAAACTAAGTGGCTTGACCAATAGAAATTTATGTCTCACAGTTCTGGAGTCCGACAAGTCTAAGATCCAGTGTTAGTAGGATTGGTTCCTTCTGAGGTTGTGAGAGAGAATGTGTTCAGTTCTTCTCTCCTAGCTTCTGGTCATTCTCTGGCATCTTTGGCATTCCTTGGCTTGTAGAAGCATCTCCCTAATTTCTGCCTTCATCTTCTCTTGGGGTTCTCGTTGTGTGTCCATCTCAGTCCAAATTTCCCCTTTTATCCTGATACTGTATTGGATCAGGGACTCACCCTATTCGAATATGACCCCATCCTAACTTGACTAATTGAATTTGCAGATAAGTTCAAATTCTGAACTTCAGAATGTACTTCAACATATACATTTGGGTGGGACACAATTCAACCCATAAATAATAATGAATTTTTGCTTCAGAATTATGTAAAGCTAAATGGATTTTCCATATCACTGCAAGAATGCATGAGTGACCTATACTGTTACCATCTTTTTGTGAATGTACCTTCTTTGTGGCTATAAGAAATTCTCCACAAGGGTTTGTAGCATGAATAATTAGATTTCTGCCTCTCATTCTTTCTTTATCCTCTCAATTGGAGCATTCCACGCATAGGTTAAGATGCCTACATCTGAGATTCTGATATTCAACCCATTCTCCCATACTCCTTTAAAATGTTTGTTCTGAACATATTTGGTAAACTAGTCCAAAGGATATTTTTCTTTCCTCTAGCACTCACCCCAACATTAGGCAATACCATGACTACACATTTAGTTTTTATTTCCTACGTTTTAAGATGCATGTTCTCAGTGTACACAGTTGATCTGTTCCACTTAATAAAAATACCTTTAATTTTGAATGCTTTCATTAGTTTGAATCATTTGCTAATTCCCCAGGAGACAAAGCAAAAACCACTTAAACTTCTCAGAAAAAAATGCACAGAAAATCTATCATTCCAGATGTCCTACATTGAATTCTCCCTGGGGAAGTCAAGTCCTGGAAACTTTCAGATGCTATTGAGTGTGAACTGCATATTAAGAATATGACATTCCCTAATTTACATCCTTTCCCTCTCATCAAAGTACTGCATTTCTTTTTCTTTTCTTTTTGCATCATGAACATTCTCATTTGAAGCTTTGATTACATTAGCCCTCAAAGCATAATATAATGGCCAAGTATGGACTTTGGAACATAGCACAACTGGATTAGAATTTTAGTTCAGTTTCTTCTATGTTCTGACTCTCACACAGTTCTTTAAAGCCCCTTCCTCTCATATTCTTCATTTATAAAAATAAAATAGGAACAGTAAGACTCACTTTAAGGATTGTGATGAATAATAAATCAACTAACATTTAACAGCAAAATGCTATTAATATATGTTTAGCTCCTTTCTTAAACTTTTCTTTGCATAACATGTTCACTTCTACTTAAATGTTAAACTTAAATAATAATTGCATCAAAAAGATACAAGTTAAGATTTAGATTTATCTATAGGAAGCTATATTATTTGATTACTTAAATGATAAAATATATGCCATCTTTATGAGATGTTACTTTTGAAGATGTCTTTAGTTTGCAAAAGGAAATGAAGACAAATAAAACCAAGTTAATAGGCAGGGCCTGGAATGTTTTCAGAGGTGCCATAACTTACTTACACATAGCAAGAATCTCCAGACTTTTTCTAGAAGAAAACAGTATTTTTCTTTGTGTTACTGTCCCATTCTCAGATTTACAGGGAGAATTTGAAAATCCTCCATATACCCATTGTAAAAAATATCTGCAATGACTCTTGGATGTCTGATTTTGTTAAATTAAATCTTTCAATATTATTATTTTTAGAGTTTCAATGTAGGCTTAAACAACAGTGTCTTGAAACCCTGTTTTGGCAAACATCTATAGGACCGAGGTAGATTTCTTTTAATTATCAACCCATCACTAAAGCATTTTAATTTCATTTCTCAGAAAGCAACTGCCAAAATTCAATGCCAGTGTGATTCTTTAGTTACTAAGATCCTTAAAAAAATGGTCAAAGAGTATAGATTATATCATATCAATTATTTAAAATTGTCATCATAAAAGGTAAGCAGCAGGGCCTGAGTGAGGAGGAGGAGGGAAAGGAGGAGGCGAAGGAGGCGAAGGCAAGGTGGCTGGGAGAGGAGAGCAGGCTAGCGCAAGACACAGAAGAAAAGGTGGGAGGTGCTGGCTGGTGACCTGAGACTCGGGCTCCTGGAGAGCAGACGCAGATTCGCACACTGCCCGGACTCTTGGCAGGGTGACTTCTCTCTGGATCTTGTCAAGGGGACTACAGAAAACGTGTCCCCAGGGAAGTGAGCTGTCTGATCAGCCTTCCTGCTCAGGCCATGACAGAGCAGAGTCCTCAGCTCTTCTGGCTGGATCTTCCTGTTCCTGCCGTTTGTCCTTCTGCTCCATTTAAATGTGCCCTCGCCCTTCTCCTCATTACCATCATCCTCACCAGCGACCTCCATTCCGAGACTTTTGTCTACTGCACTTTGGTGACATTTTCATTAGGTAATGCAGTTATGTCACCCGACCCAAGAGCCCTGTTTCTGCCAACCTCTGCTTCTGACCTCTCTATATTCCTAGCGGATTCTCCTGTCGGTTGAAATCTCTAGTCCATTTCTCTGGCATGGGGTCCACAGCCTTTGGAGGTAGGGTTGCCTGGACAGGAGCTCTAAAATGGCACAGAGATAGGGTACCTTTGGCACTGCCTCTGGCTTTTTTTCCCCCCTAAAATGTCTTTCATATGGAAAGAAAAAGAAGTCTGATTGCATTTTATTTGAACAACCACCTTAGAATTGTCATTTCGTATCATTTTTAATTCTTCCCATTAAGCTCTAAAAACAACTGAAGAGAGCTTTGCCATGCATGTCTAAGCAATTTTATACTGTTCCAAACATAATTATATATTTTCTATAGCTGGTATTTCTGTGGTTATTTAACACTCATCTATTTTAACAAAAATCACATACAATTTAAATTTACTAATGTTAACTTGTCAGTACCTGGAGTAAAATCCTACCTTATGCCTATGTTAAAGATTTTTCAACTCTCAGTAATGACAGATGGGTGAAGTGGTTTAGAACTTAGAGTCTGGAGTCAGCTGCCTGGGCTTCCATGCTTGGGGCCACACTTAATATCTGTACAGCTTGGGGAAGTTAATGAACTGTTATACTTTGAGTGTCAGTCTTCATAGCCATAAAATGTATCTAATTACAGCACCTATGTCATCAGATTAAGATGAAAATGATCCGAGAATGCGGTTAAAGACATGTAGCACAGCACCTTGCCGGATATAAGGCTATTATTATTATTATTAATAGTAATAATGTTTAGAATTATCATATTACTATTATTATATTTTATTTTTAAAATGTTAAAATTCTATACCAGTGTTCTTTAGAAGAATAGTGTTATTCTTAGAATTATATATTTATACACACACACACACACACACATATATGTATGTATATTTTGGCTTAAGCATTGGTTTTAGAATTTCAGGTGTTCTCCGAGGGCTTTCCACAGATCTTTCTGCAGTGACGGAGATGTTCTGTGTCTGCAGTGGCCGCATGTCCCATGTGGCTATTGTAGTTGACATACGGCTAGTGCAATTGTCAATCTGAATTTCTAATTTTATTTAATTTTAATTCATCTTAATTTAAATAGCTTAGGATTGCCAGATTTAGCCAATGAAAATACAGGGTATCCAGTTCAATGTTGACTTCAAACAACAAAGTCATTTTTTTAGTATTAGTAAGTCCAAAGATTGCATGAGGCATTCTTATACTAAGTTTTTCATCTGATAAACTGAAAGAGCTACATGTTGTTAGTGCTTATGGTATTGGACAGTGTTGCCCTACGTAAGTCATTGTTTTTAAGCAGATAAAATGATCATATGGTACAAATTCAACAAGAATATATAAGACATATCACTATAATTAATTCCCTCACCTCATTTTGTGACCCATTTTCTAAAACCAAAATACATATTTACTTGATATATTATGGGAAGATTCAGAGGCTTGTATCATGTTAAATTCAACTTTATCTTTTTATTTATTTGAAAATAGAATATAAAATAAATGAAATAGTGTTTAATTTCAGAAAATTACATGTTGTCTTTGAGTCAGGTAGAATAATATGTGAGTCTTAAATGGCTTAGGGGTGATGTGGACCACAAGATAGGAAGAGGTGGACCGTGAGTAGAAATTGAATAAGCAAGGGTAAAATATTTAAATAAAGCAACATTAATTCCTTAGTTAGCCACATATATAAATCCCAGTCATGAGGAATTTGAAATACCAAGAACCACTTGCTCTCAACAGAGATACCAAGAGTGATGTGAAATAAAATAAAGGGAGGAGGAGATTGAGTATTTTTATCATAGTCTCTGCAGAATATCTTCTATAATTTTGCATTTTTTAAAGGCAAATTATTGAAAGATCATCATTACCAAATTCATAATTATTTGATGTCTGGTACATTTTCTGTTCCCAGACTATGAAATTGATTTAAATGCATTCTCTTGCCAAATTATCAAAACTATTATTACGACAAGGGAAGTTTGCGTAGTTATAGAATAGGCAAACTGCAGTGGATGACAGGGAAATGGGGATAATAAAACCTACCTCATGGGATGACCATGAAAAATAAAAGAGTGCATGTGTTTTGCAAATGTTCAAACTCTATACAGATATAACATATATTTATGCTGCTATGAATATTATAAACACTTGTGATTATAGGACACTTCATTTGTACATCACTTTTCTTTGTTGCTCCTTCCTAGTCGACCAGATATCCTTTCAAAACTTTTGGTCTTCCACCTTTCTCCACACCTGTCCCAGCCAGTGCTGGGTCCCATCTGGATTCCTGCAAGGCTGATGTGTTTGCTCTGCTTTCATCATTATGATCTTAGAGTGTATCGTACACAGCAGTCAGAGTGAACTATGTGAAACTCGGCCCTGCTCCTGTGGTCCTTTTGTGGTTAAGATGCAGTCTTTACCTGGCCACGTGGAGGGCGCTTCCTACCTCCCACCCCATCGGATACCGCCCTCCCCACTTGCCATACCCGGTCCCTCTGCTGAACTTGCTGCCTCCTGCATTCTGAACTTGCTTTTGCCACACAGCTCTGGAATATCTTTTGCCCTGATGTCCTCACAGCCTTTCGTACAATCCTCACTCAACCCTCATCATTTCAGAGAGACCTTCTACCATCGTCTCCTCCCAGCCCACTGGCTCCACTCTTACCTATCACTTCACGCGTCGGCCTATTTCATGTTCTTCATAGCACCATCATGCATGATGTCTGTGGTTTACTTGTTTGTTATACTCCCCTCACCCTTCCTCCAGATAGAAAGTAAGTTTGTGAGAGACGAACCTATCTAACTTACTTACTGTTGAACATAAAGAACTTAAAACAGAGTTAGTAGAGACTTGGTGCTCAAAATAGACTGGTTAATTGAAGCAACAGGTTGATTCCCTCATTCACAGTTCTGTAATGATCCTTTTTCCCTTCATGCTATTGCCCTCTATTAGGTTTGAGTTTGATACATACAGGGAGGTTCATTGATCCATTCAAGACTTAGAGAGATGTTGCTGAAACGAAATTTAACTTTAGTCAAGATAAAATTTTTCCCTTTGAAAATAATATATTCAGTCTGGGTGCAGTGGCTCATGCCTGTAATCCTAGCACTCTGGGAGGCCGAGGCAGGAAGATTGCTTGAGCTTAGAAGTTTGAGACTAGCTTGAGCAAGAACAAGACCCTGTCTATACTAAAAATAGAAAACTTAGCTGGGCATGGTGGAGTGTGCTTGTAGTTCCAGGTACTTGGGAGTTTGAGACTAGCCTGAGCAAGAACAAGACCCTGTCTATACTAAAAATAGAAAAATTAGCTGGGCATGGTGGCACATGCCTGTAGTTCCAGGTACTTGGGAGGCTGAGGCAGGAGGATCACTTGAGCCCAGGAGTTTGAAGTTGCAGTGAGCTGTGAAGATGCCACTGCACTCTAGCTGGGGCAACAGAGTGAGACTCTGTCTCAAAATAACAACAACAACAAGAATAATAATAATATATTCTGTGTGATAAAAGACCATTCTTTATTTCAAATTACTGTCATTCTGCACTCAAATTGCAGCACTTCTGTTTCTATATAATTTTTAAAGCAATTTTAAAAAGTAATCTAATATTCAACAAGATTTATCATCCCTCTACCCTACTTTTACAAGCATTGGGAAACAAAAATGCCAAAGTGGGAGGTTGTGTTCTTGAGGAGTTGTGTTTGTTGTTTGTTTTTAGCTAGGGCAGAAGAGGCGGGGTGCACACCCATAACCGCAGTCCGTGGCAGGTGCCCCAGGCTCCCGTGCGTCGTGGGGAATGGGGCTCTAGTTAGCAGTGGGAAGGAAGGGGTGCACCTGGGAAGGAAAATGCTCCCTGGGCCTTAAGGGACCTTCAGGATTAATAATGCCAGTTATTCAAAGAGAGGCATAGATGCTATTTTAATTAGGAACTTTGCACTAAATTGAAGATATCTGCCAACATCTGTGCTTGTTGACAAGTATTGAGTTTCCCGAATTCCCTCATCATGGGTAGCTAAGCAATTCACTAGAGACAACCGAACTGAAATGATAAGTTTTTTCATACCTTGCCAATTAAAAGGGCTACAGCAGCCTGGGATTCTATTGACAGTATTCTATTTTAGACACCTGTGTCTCAAAGTTAAATTTGGGATGAAAAGGACATGGACTGGGCCAATGATACTTTTCTGGCCCAGCCGTTTCTCTGGAGCCCTCCTGGACCCTCTGTGATACCACTTGGGATGCATCCTTTCCTGAGCAGGTGCCATGTGCCCGGGATTGTGGAGGACTAGCATGTTAGTGTTATAGTGGCCACCTTCAAAGGATTGCAAGGAAATATTAGGATGGGATTCTTCTAACTTCAGGTTCCTAAGCATCAATATATAGATACCAAATGGGGAAGTGTGTGTGATGCACACTTTCTCCCCTTTGAGCATTTACACAAGCAGCGGCCTGAGGCAGGCCTTCAGAGACCAGGCCCCCTGGCACGGTCAGGAATAAGGTAGAAGATTCAGAAAGCAACAAGGTGCCCCCCTGCATGCACCCTTTGTAAAGTGAAGTTGTGAGCTGGGTGTTAATACTTCTTGCAGTCAGAGGGGTTGGTAAAACAGATAGAGACTGCGAGTATGTTCTGCACTTGGGAACCTCAGAGAACTGGTGGCTCGCCTTTGCCTGGAAAGTTGAGGAGGGCTGTGGCCTAAGGTCCCAGGGCCGTGGGCAGCCCAGGCGGGGAGAAAATGGCTGAAAGGATGCTTTGCTTTGGGGGTGCACCAGGGTTGCCCTGCTGCCAAAGTTTTTGGAGCAAGAATACATGAATGCTTTTCCTGAAAGAGATGTGGGCCATAGAGGCAGGAGCCAGTGTTGGATGAATGTGGGTCCTGTCACTCCGTATCCAGGAGACCTCCACACGAGTTGTTCCACTGGGAGTCCAGAGAATTGCAGGTGACCACCCAGAACAGAAATGTACCTGTGCAGGACGAGAGAATCCCAAGAGAGAGGACCCCAGCAGGAAAGCCCTGAAGAGGCCTGTTCCTGGAGTCAGAGTCAGGTTCACTTATGCTGATGTCTCTCTAGGGCCCCAGCATCCACACTTCACCAGCTAGGAGAGGACAAACCACGTAGCCATATGAACAAGGAGCAGAGAGCAAAGGAACTGCGTTCTCTTCCCCTGCGGGCTCCCAGCCATGAGCTGAGGAAGAAGGAAAGACCGAATACTGAGCTGACTTTGGCATTTAGAATAGCTCTTTAAACTGTAGATTCTAATCACAGAAGATTATTTTGCAACATAAAATGACTCTATGCCTATCTGTTGAATACACACAAGCAGCATGGCATGGACGCTCTGCCAAAGGATTTATCCAGCTTACAATTATAATGATGAAATAGGGGTTCTTAGGCTATATATCACCTCAAAAATAAAAATAAAATATTTGAACAGAGAAAAGAATATTTCTATTGAAATTGGCCCTAAATATAATTTAATTTTAAAGTTATACTCCAGAAAAATAGGATTTTGAAACAGTTTGAGGCCATCCTTTGGAATGAGGCCGTTGGAAAGTGCACTGGACTTGGGTCAAGATGGCCTTCAGTGGGAATCTCTGACTTTCTCAATCATGTCCTGATGCAGCACGTGCTCAACAGGGTCCTCTGTGCAATGCATATGCAGAATGGAGAAGGCACTTGGTCTGGCCCTCACAGAGATCATAGTCTGGTGTAAGTAGCAGATAAATAAATGAATGCATCTTTAGTCAAAAAATGACACATGAAAAAAAAGTGTTGAGAATGAAAATGCTGAGAAGTCCCCAAAGAGCCTGACGGTGCAGCCTAATTTTGACGGGGAGGTCCCAGGGCCTCATTAGGGAAGGAGTATTTGAGCCAGTGGGGCACGGCAGACAGGCAACATGTTGGACGGAGCTCAGTGCTGGCAGGACGAGCAGCGCGTGTGAAGGGCGGAGGTGGGGGAAGAGCGATGCCAGATTGAAGAACTGGAAGAAGCTGCAGGTTGGCCTGCAGCGAGGCGGGGTCCTGGGACCCGAGACAGGCCAGAGAGGCAGGCTGGGCATGAAGGCGAGGTCACCATCACAGTTGCTAGCTGTTATCTTGCTTCTTGACATGTGTGACTCATCTTTCCTTTTATTTTTAAAATGAAGTAATACTTTTGTCTCCTTCACAGAATTGTTAGAGGTTTAGGGGAATCAATGCATGCATAATAAGGGGTTGAACCACTTGGGAGAAGGCAGTGAGTGGCTCATTAGATGTTAGTTGAATCTAAGTCTATGTGGAGTTTTTAAAAGTTTGGGATGAAATTTGTAAACCCTATAACATATCCTGAAATTGTCTTTTTTCAATGTATTTCCAATGCATTATTTATTCTTGTCTGTTAGTGAAATGGCTGGAGGTCATTTGGATGTACCACAGTTGTAGAATTTCCACAACAGTCCAGTGTACACATACTCCTAGGATAGATAATGAGAAGAGCCAACTGATTTGGTGGTAGTAGAGAGGAGGAATGGGTAAATGAGGCCACTCTGTCATTTAGACTCACTCTTTTTTGCTCTGTCTCCGTCTTTGCATCTATAAATACCTGAGGCTTCTGGAACAAGCAAAGTGCCAGGGCTGATGGCAGGAGGAAAGAGGGCATCTGCAGCCCTTTAGCTCCCTTGAGGGGATGGCCTCGCCTAGGCCTGAAAGCTGTCAGATGAGAGCAGGGTCCAGATGACATCAAGTGTCACAAGATTGGACCAGCCTGTGAGGAAGTGGACAACCCATTCCAATAATGTCCTTTGACTTGGTCCCACAGGTTGCTTCCCTGACAGTCCTGGTTTTGCCTCATGTGTTCAGGATGATATTTGAAAGAAAAAAATTGAGAAGTTAACAGGGAATAGAGAGTATGTAAAATAGTGGTGTCTTTTCAGACTTTTCTCCCTGAAACCATAGAGTTTCTGGATGCAGCCCAGGGCCATTTAGGGATTGAGAAGGGTTGAATTAGGCAGCTTGTCCTCCAACCATAGGCTTAGCCAAATCGGCGACTGTTTACCTCATTCATACATTAGGCTTTGCCCAAATATTTCATTTAAAGTCTATAAGGTCAATCTTTAAAGAAGGAAAAAAAAATTAATAAAATTTTGGATTCCTGACCTAGCCGACTTCTTTATTTTACTGATGAAGGTACATGGCTTCAGAAGCACATTTTCAGTGTTAGAGCAACCTGGCTCTTGAATGTCACATGTGTGCTTCCAGTTGTTTTGCTGTGTAACATAGGGACAAGCACCGATATTAACAAACAGACCATTACTAGGTAATAACATTATTGATAGTGACTGTTTAAAAACTCAAGCCTTTAAACATTCACTCAGTTTTACTAAAAAGTGAAATTTTTTCTTCCAAATACACATATGATAAACTGAAAAATTGACCTGAGAAACATGTGTGTGCATGTGCGCGCGTGTGAATGTGTGCGTGTGCGCATGTGTGCACGTGTGCGCACACACACATGTGTGCATACGAGCTGGCACCAGCAAAAGGAGACCTTAGCCTTCGTGGACCCAGAAAATGGCTGTGGCTGTGCACTCGGAAAGCCAGAAGCCTGCTCAGGACCAGCTGGTCATCACGTCATCGTCACTGTGGTTGTCAGCGTTTGTACAGAGAGAACGTTTGCCCTCATTTGCAGGAAGAGGCTGGCTCGGCCACACTGTGGAAAATGCTGCTGGTCTCGAGTGGGACCGCTGGGCTGCTGGGCCGCTGGGCCCGGGGACACGGTGCAGCGCCTGTGGGAGCAGATGTCCCTGGAAGATCTTCTACTTCCCGGATGGCCACCAAAGAGATGCACTCAGACATACGAGGATGTCCAGGGAGGGGAGTATGTCTCCTCACTTAGAAGAACAGGAGCAACGCCAGGGCCGTGAAAAATGTGTTCTTGCTTCTCAGAGATAAAACTACATAGAGTTAGTCAGTAGATTCAAATACGTTTCAGTGTAGAGCACCGAGGCTTTATTTAAGAAGCTCAATTATTAAACAGTTAAACCGAGAGGCCGCATATATCCAGTGTCAGTGGGCTGGCTTCAGTGTCACTGGGAAGCCCCATCTTTTCCACTGAGAGGTGCTCAGTCTTATAAAAGCACAGAGAAGCCACGTAACGCAAGGACACGCAAGGCCCAGCACGGCACAGCCAGTGGGCGCTGTGGAATGGTCAGTGAGAGGGGCTCTGGACTAGACTGGGCCTCTCCCTCTCCCCAGGAGAAGCCGAGAGGAGGTCCCCAGGGTGGTGCACGCTTCCATCAGGGTGCAGAGCCACCTCCGCTCAGGGCGGTCGTCCGCTCCAAGAGTTGCATTTTAAAATGTTTACCATAATTCTAACCTGCTTTCACCTGCATCTATAAAAGTCAGCTGTACTGGCTCTGTGACTACCCCCACCCCGCCCAGTCCCAGGGGCTGACTTTCTCTCCTTCAACAGTGTTTGTTGAGCGGTTACCGTATGCTAAGTGACAGGTATGGCTGGGGGAATGAAGACAGAGGGAATCACTTTGCATCCAATCCTTGGAGCGTCTATGGTTAAAGATGGCTGCATTTTCCAAATATAACTCCAGGAAACATTTTCTGAAAAAGCCTTATTTTTCCACTATAAGTTTGTTGATATGAAGACTGACAAGGTTATGAAAAATTAACCAATAAGCTCTGGATGTAATAAATCATCATATTTGAACACTTTTTAAGACTATGAGGAATGGAGACTATCCTAGAATATACAAAATAGATGGGCCTAGAGATGGAAGTCAGGAAAATTCAGTGAGGGTGAAGACTACAGCTCACACTCTTCGTGTAAGCTCCTTAGAGGCCTTTTACAGAAAAGGGCCGAATGTGCATGAAACATCAATTATTTGCCAAATATCTCATTAATAGCCTCATGAGCACATCAGGTGAAAACCATTTTCAAAGAGGTTAGTGACTTGCTTTAGGCCACAAAGATTTGGATTTGCCCGAGGACAGTGTAGGGTTTTATCGATGTTATTTTATCGATAGTATGTTGGTCGCTACTCGCTTCTCAGGCCCCGCCCATGTGTGTGGGTACTGTTGGGGTTTCACAAACTCAGGAGGCCTGTCAATATTTATATAAAGTTAATAGGTCATTCTGAAATTTTTTGTGCGATCGCAACCTTGAGATTCCTGCCCTCATCCACCCCCTCTCCGCCATCACACACCTTCCCCCCAGCCAGGGGCTAAGCGCTCAGGGAGGCCCTCCCACACACACGGCTGCCAGGGACGCAGCTCACCCAAGCGAAGAGAAAGCTCTTCAAAGTGGGAGCAGAACGTAAATGCTTCTCAGAGAAGGTCACGGACTCCACAAATAGTCCAGCCAGGATTATTTTCCATTTTGATGTATAAAAACGGATGGACTTTGTGGTTCCTGTAATTGTTTATGGCCTGGTTATTAATAAATCCAAAAATTAATAATTCAGCAGAAAATATAGGCCATTGCTATATATAGAAAATTTTCACAATATGCCATTGCAGAAACATGGTATGTACCTGTTTTCAAGGTTACAAAATAAGAGACTCTAAACCTAAATATATAAAGCATTCTAGAAAATCCAATTTAAACTCCCTTAAGCCATCTGAACCACAGGCCTCTACTTATTTTGTTTTCTTGGCTTGTTTGTGTTTGCTACCACTAGCTCACATTTTACATTTTCATTCTTTATGATATAATCACAGACTGTGGCTATGTTGACGGAATAACATGATTTACAAAGCAGTAGGTGGATAACATTATTAAAAGCTTTTAAAGCAATATTTTGATTATATTTTCATGTTGTTGTGTGCCTTGCCTTTTTCCCTTGACAGTTTTTTATTATATCTCTACATGCGTGTATAAGAAATTATTTTAATGTGTGTGTAATATTCCATTATGTGAATTTACTATGAATTATTTTATTATTCCCCTAGTTTTGATTATTAAATTTAGTTTGGAGTTTTAGATATAAATAATACTGTGGTTAGCATAATTGATTACACATCTCTGTGCCCAACTCTAATTATTCCTATGACACAATTTTGGGAGAGAAGTTATAAAATAGAATGTTTAAACTTAAGGATCTTGATAACTATTACTATATTTTCCTCAATTGTGTTTATACACATTTACAGTCTCAGGAGTCCTATTTATCCCATCTGGTCATATGTGATTCAGACCCCAAAGTTAGAGGCAGTGTCTCATCAAAACCATAAAGCTGCAGGGTGTTTTAATGGGGAGATATTTTTTATCCCATGGGAATTTTTTTTCATTCTTTTGGTATTTTGTCATTCTCATCCCCTCCTTTTTGTTTTCTTTATTGAGATATTGGCATGGTTTTAAAAGTCAAATAATCTTATAGCTTTATAACCAAAAGAAAACATAAGCACTCTTTTATATCAGTTTTTAAAAAAATGTATGTGTATGCATAAGATATATAGGTATATATATTTCAAATACAAATCTTTTCCCCTTTAATCTTTTCTCTAAACTATAGCTAGAATTGCATTTCCAAAATAAAGATACTCATATAAGTACCTTCATTTTAAATGCCGTGAAAACAACATCTTGTCTATGTGACAAAAGGCCCTGTCTTTAATGGCGCCTGGCAGCCTGTCTAAGCTCTATTTTTCCAAATATTCCACATATTTTTATTGTCTCCTATGCCTAAAGGAAGCATGCCACGATTTTTTTCTTTCCATTCTTCCTCCACTTGAAGACCTAAGACTCTCTAAAGATCAAATCTTCACACAAGAATTCCTAAAAGACTGACAGCCCCAGTTCCATTTTTAAAGCAAATATCCTGGAAATGTTGTAAGGTCTGGAGTGGTCATTGGATCATCATATGCGTTAGTTTAATTTAATCACACTCCTTCAAAGGAGGGAAGGAATAAACAATATTTAGTCCTCTAAACAGGCCTGAGTATTTTCCCAGGGATCTTGTTTCAGCTGGTGAAAAGTTCATGAAGGGTTTGGTACACTTAGGAATGAAAGAGAAACAGCAAAGAGGGCCGTAGACTACAACTCCAGAGGCATTGAATTTCTACCTAGGGCTGGCAGTTTTCAATGAGACTCTCTAGAAATCTGGTAGCAAGTGGCTGCCCACTCTGAGAGAGAAAGTTCTGGTTTTCTCTTGTATCAGAAAGCCTTCACTTAGCGCCAAGAAGAGGGTGGGGAAAATGCATATTTTTTTAGATCCCCTTATATAATTGACAGTCCTGGCCTGTAATAATATTCCTGTAGTAGTGACTTTTGGTATTACATGTTTCCTTGTAATAGTAACTCAAAAGTATGCAAAGACAAGAATTACCATGAAGTACTTTATGCATTTTAGGGGCAACATTAACAATGGCTTAAATTGAATAAGTCTCGTGTTTGTCATGATCAAATTGGCTGGTGCACTCATCAGATTGAGGGCGTTTCCTCCTTGTCTTCTCACTGGCCCCTGAGTTATAGAACTGATGTCAGATGTAACTTTCTTGCTGAATAAGGCTACGTGCTCAGAGCGGCCATGTAGTTGTCTCTAGCTTATAAATGAATCTTCGGTTCAAGACAGAGACCCTTATCTCTAAAATATTACAGACTCTTGACAGATTATATGGGTTAGATCACTACTTTCATTAGGTTGCTTTTTGAAGGGTGAAGGAAGGTGAAGATTCTGCACATACATAATATGGCTGCTAAAATTGTTGTAACCTTGTTTTTCAGCTTGAGAGATTTATACTTAGTATCATGCTAACTTTGAAAATCTTCCTAGGCTTGGACAGAATGCTGTGGTCAACACTTATTTTAGGACTTTCAATATGATTAATGATAACAGTTTCAAATTCCTAGAGATTCCTGAAAAAGATACAAGAGAGGAAGAAGTAATAATGCAACATGATAAAGATGCTCCTAACGTTTTTAACAGATACATAAAGATTTTTTCCCCCACAGAAACGCTATTAAAACAATAATCACATTTATTCAACGAGCCTCCGTTGGGCGATGCTGCCGTCTGTGAGCAGGTGCTGTCGGGGCTCTGGGGACCCTGACCCGAGCCTGCACCCCAGTGCGGGAGCAAACTCGAATGTACCGATCATGTGCAGGGGTGCATAACACGGATGCCACAGCAGAAGGATGAGCTCATTGCCATGGAATGCCAGCCTTCTTTTGGAAGGGAAAATTTAACAAAAACAATGGCATAGGAATTGAGCCTTTAAAAGAGTGTAGAGGCCGGGCGTGGTGCTTCTAGTACTGTAATCCTAGTACTTTGGGTGGCAGAGGTGAGAAGATTGCTTGAGCTCAGGAATTCAAGACCAGCCCGAGCTAGAGTGAGACCTCATCTCTACTTAATATAGAAAACTTAGCCAGGTGTCGTGGCGAAACCCCATCTCTACTAAATATAGAAAACTTAGCCAGGTGTCGTGGCGCGTGTCTGTAGTCCCAGCTACTCAGGAGGCTGAGGCAGGAGGATCACTTGAGCCCAGGAGTTTGAGGTTGCTGTTGAGCTAGGCTGACACCAGGACACTCTAGCCCAGGCAACAGAGCGAGACTCTGCCTAAAAATAAATGAATAAATAAATAAAAATAAAGGAGTGTAGAAATGTCTCTTCAGTCCCACATCCTGGACCTCTTTGCCACTGCTCCTCTGCACTGTTTGCCGGTGGCCTATGCTGTTGCCGTGGACAGTGGACCTCTAACCTGCCTCTATCAGGACATCCTCACTGCTTCGTAAACAAATCCTACCACAACATCTTTGTTCACTTCTTTCTTAGCCTAGTAAAAAGTAGTCCTCATAATCGAGCTCCGGGCTTCCAATAGGATCTAACTTTTGTGTATCTAGGGACGGAGTGAAGGTTCCAGGGAAACTGCTACGGACTTTGATGACGCACTTTCTCTCCACCTGGACTTCACACCTGCCACCCAGTCTGTTCCCTGGTCCCTGAATTGGGAAAGCCCTTCTCTCCTGTGTCTTTGAACCTGGCGTTTTATGTTCTTGCATATATGCAAGGTTTTTCATCATCCCTCCAGGCCTTGGCCTTAGCTTGTGCCTGCGTTGCAGTGTACATTGTAGATTTGCCACTGTTTTCTTTATGAGCCTTTTCCCATTCTAGAGTCTCAGCCCCTTAAGGACAGGCACAGGGCCTAGCACATTGCATGGCATGTAGAATGGATCAATAAATGTTATTTAGAAAAGGAAAATAAAAAAAAAGAATGTTCCAGTAGAAATAAGTTGGACGAAGGACATGAAGTACAGAGGAAAGAGTGTGAATGAAAGCTTATAGGAAAGTGCAGTGAGCTCAAAGACCAGTGAGTGCTCCAGGGAGAGCTGACTAACAGGATGTGCTCAGGATGGAATGAAAAAGCGGCTGGAGTGTTTGGTTTGGTTAAGATGGTTGATAGCATGCTTGTGTTTTTGAGACTAGAATATTCTTTTTTTTTTTTTTTTGAGACGGAGTCTCGCTTTGTTGTCCAGGCTTGAGTGAGTGCTGTGGCGTCAGCCTAGCTCACAGCAACCTCAGACTCCTGGGCTCAAGCAATCCTCCTGCCTCAACCTCCCGAGTACCTGGGACTACAGGCATGCGCCACCATGCCCGGCTAATTTTTTCTATATATATTAGTTGGCCAATTAATTTCTTTCTATTTATAGTAGAGACAGGGTCTTGCTCTTGCTCAGGCTGGTTTTGAACTCCTGACCTTGAGCAATCCACCTGCTTCGGCCTCCCAGAGTGCTAGGATTACAGGCGTGAGCCTCCACACCCGGTCGGCCAAGACTAGAATATTCTAAGATGCAAATTTTCAAAAAATGTTATACCCTATTTCATTTGCAGGTTACATTCAGATTGCAGAGCAGGATAGTAGAATAGCAGAGAACATGGAGACAGGGATTTTGTTTAGGTTTTCTTGTTTTTGTTTTACCTTTGCACTAGTCACTCCAGGACTAAGAAGCCAACAGTGCCACAAAACCAGATTAAATATTGAGCTCCATTCTGAAACTTGAAAGTGAAAACTAAGTGATGGTTTGATTTGCCTCCCATCTGTGTGTCACTAATAGAGACAACCATAAATATATTTTGGATGACATTTAATAGCTGCTGCCCAGCTTATAAGATGCTGGCTGCTGATGTGGGGAGAACAGTTGAGCTGTTTCTATGTCTTTTCCCCCATCAAGTAGAGAAGCTCCAACAGGTACAACCGAATTACATCTTCTATGGCCCTTGCCTCACTTATTTATTATTCTTATTTGTTTATTTTTATTGAAAAGCACTGTGATGATGAGTTCACAGATACTTTTCCATAGCTTGGCAGAAGGACTCTAATTGTTCTTGGTCTTGAGAGAATAGGAGCAGCATAGTATAGTGAAAATGGGCATCATCACCAGATTTCTCCTGAGCTAACACCCATCCACCTGCCAGAAAAGGGCAACTGGATTGTTTGCCCAGGACAAGCTCCTACCTTGACTATAAGAGGGGTAAGGTGAAACCAGCTATTTTGTTGTTATTGTTGTTGATTTTCTGCTACTAATTTTGTTACAGAGTTTACCCTGAGAACTAAAACCCATTAAACTAATCCATGAAACTAACAACAGAGAAGAAGAAAGATAAAAGAGGAGAAGAAAAGCATAATAATGGGTTGTTGAAGTCTTGAGAAGACAAGATCAAAGGCCAAACATGCAGCAGCACAGACATAGAAAGGAAAGGAAACAGGACTTGTGTTGTCAGATATGGGTGTGTATTTGCTAGTAGCTCCATTGAGTTAGAAGTGACCATCCAGATTCCGGGTAACCAATATTATTTCCACGTGAAGGAGCACAAGAAGCAGCAAGGAAGGAAAAGGCAGGGATAAAGGCTAAGGGGGGAACAGCGGTGAAGATGAGGAAGTGGCTGCTGTCAAACTCTGTGGGCACAAGGAAGGCCACAGTTAGCGGTCAGTGCGGACCTTGGAGGATGATTTTCCTTGGAGAATTTAAAATCACCCTGTAGCTTGCCAGGGTTTAATTTGGTGGGTTTGTAGAGGAGTGCAAATATCTACAGAACTACTGTTTGATAATACTAGTGATAGATATAAGAAAAAGAGCAGAAATTTTTGAAATAATGAGAAAAAGCATCACATGAAACATGCATATATTTTAAAAAGGCACTAACGTTCTGTTCACTTAAGAGTTGTGTCAAACATAACCAAGTTTCCTGCAGGGCAACCTTGGCTCTCTTCTTGACTGGTTTCCTCTCTGGTCATTGGTTTTCTGTTCTATACAGTGGAAATGAGGATAAGGCAGTGCTAACTGCAGCAGATGTGAGGGCTGTGTTTTCACCCAGCACATCTGTATTGAGCACCTGCTCCATGGGACGCACTGAGCTAGGCTCTATGAATGAGGCCTGAACTGAAGCTTCCCTTCTTGGACAATGCATGCTGCACCCCCTTCTTAGGGGCCAGGGGATAGACAAATACGAAAGAGGTATTCTTGCATTGAAAGTATAATAACTATATTAATACATCTTCCTCTATTTTAGCAAGCTATTTGGGAAAGTCTCTGACACTTTAATGAACATATTGGAGAAAAGTGGACTGAGTGTGTACTTAATGGTGACTCATAGCTCGTTGACTCAAAAGAGTGTTCATTAATGAGTGGTTGCCCACGTGCAGACCTGCATGTTCAGGAAGACAGGAGGGACAGCTCACATCACCTGGCGTCTTGCCAGGGCCTCCACAGGCTCTGTCTGATTTTAGTTCTTAGAAACAAATGGGGTAGATATTTGCAAGAATGCTTTACCCCAGAAAGAGAGGTAAGGTATTTTTTTCTTTTGTTATGAAAACCATTATGTTTCTTGAAAAATAAAAGCTTGGAAAATTGCAAGAAAAAATACACCTTTCCTATCAACAGGAATGAACACTGTTACCATTTTGCTGTACTGAAGTTTCCAGACACTCGAGAACTTCCTGAACAGGAAATGTTGCATCATGCTAACTTGCACTATCTGATTACTGAGCTGTTTGTGCACATTTTTCATGTCATTATTTACCATTAGTTGTTTGAGTTTTGTGGATTCGTTGTTCTCGTATATTATCATATTTAATTTTTTTCAAAAGTAAAAAGACTTTTTACATATATGGGGAAAATATTTATTCTTTAATTTTTTAAAGTATGTTTGTTACATAAAAGTTTTAAACTTTATATAATCATGTTGATCAGTCCTTTGTGTAGTTCTCCCCACCTTTGATATTAGATGCCAAAGGTCTTTTCCATACTTCTATAAAACTAGTTACATTGATTTTTTCTAATAATTTCTATATTAATAATTTTAATGAGGCATAAAAGAATATGCTTGTGAGGTGTAGATCTGATACTTTTTCTTCCTTAAATGGTTATCCAGTTTTTTCAGGCACCAACTTTTGAATAATCCAATTTTTTCTTCTGTTTTTCAATATACTTTTGTTGTATGTAAAAGTTACCTTGTATAATCCGTTTAGTTTCTGCCATCCCTGTACTTTATCATGGATATTTTTCCCATTTATTTACAGGTGCTAATATTTTAATTATCACACATTCACAAGAAATATTACTACTTTAAGATAATAACTCCCCAATATTCCTCAAATTTTTTTTTACGATTTTGAGCACTTAATATTCAATAACTTTTAAAAGTAAATCTATAAAATTTGAGAGAAAATTATATTGATTTTGTATTAAAATTTAGTTAAATACCTATCCCATTGTTTTATTGAGAAGATACAAATCTGAGAGATTCAGTATCTGATTCAAAGTGATGAAATTGAAAATTGACAGAGCTGGAATTGATACTGCATATATCTTCCTTAACAATCCCAGAGAGGATGATGAAGAGGCTAGACAACAGAATCACAACCCCAAAATAACAAGACCCCAAAATAACTTGATCAAAACCTAACTTCCAGATTTTAACTGTACCAGCACAGGGTATCAACTCTTACACAAGTACACGAGACCTCTCGTAACACTAGTTTTTAGAAAATGACTTTAGGTTTTTAGACTGTGATCTCAACATGGGCAACGCTGTGCCGTGACTGCCCCTTGGCCCATAGCAGCTTATGCCACAGGTGGCCATAGAGAACATTAGGCAGATCTGGGCACCATGATTTAGAAAAGATCATAGCACATGATAGGTCACCCTCGGACTATGACAATGATAGTGAGGAATCTCAAGACAGAAATAGCAAGATCATAACTAGCCACCAGGTACGGTAGTACCTTCCATTGTTGGGCACTTTCCATACATTAGCTCATTTCATATCATAGCCTCGAAAGAAGATATCCTTGTCACTCTTTTCCATGAGAAAGTAGAGATTCAGAAAGGTTGAGATGTAGTCCATCTTTCTTAGCGCTTACTTAGGTCCCTTACCTCGTGTTCTCTTTTCTTTCAAATGAAAGAAGAAATGAAGAAAATAAAAGACTATGACCCTTCCTATGTTTTTCTGAGCATGTGCATGTGTGTGTGCTTGTGTGCCATGTTTCTGTGCGCATGTGTATGTAAGAGAATATTTTTAGGGGTATCACTATTTTATTAGACAATAAGATTATATTTAAATTCAGCTTGTTGATGCCTGCCTTTGTACACCCTTCTGTATGATGGATTCACCTTTATGCAAACTAATGAATTATCTTCAGATGGTCTTAGATTTGCTGAATCTTTTGAGTAATTTTAATAAGTGACTCTAAAATAGAAACATAAACTTATCTCTGTACACCAATAAGTGGTAAAGTCCAAAGGATTTATTTTTTTAAAAAAGTATTTAAGAGAAACTATTTTCCATTTTCTGTGAATCATTAAAAATCACAAGGTGAAGCCAAATAATTCCAAACATCATTTCAGTTGAGTCAAGCTTTCATAGCTGAGGGTTTGCATCATCATTATCTGCACAATGCTATTACCCTGGGAGAATAATGAAACAGTGCAGTGCTAGAACATGGGAGGGGGATGCAGACATGGGACACTGGATCGCATTCATGTTGTTCTGACTTGCACTGTATCCCAAAGCACTTCCACTTTTCCAAGGATTGCTTTTATATTTTTTGGTTACTACATTGAGCACATGAACATTAACAGAAAACACTATTGAAACAAGGGAGAACAATATGCTCTTATGCCATTCATCTCTGAAAATGTGGTTGTGTTGGTAAACCTTTGTGATGAGCTCACACAGGCTCTGCTTGTAAACCTGTTGTAAATAGCAGATGTTTGATTGTTCATGCAGCAGCTCGGTGCTTCTTCAGGGAATCCAGTATTTTTAGCAGGCCCCCGTGACTCATTTACGTGGTATTGAATCGGTTTTCTCAGCTAATGTCATGTGCTTGCAATCAGGTGTCCCTGTTTGTATTTATTTGGATTAAAGATGAGAATAAGGTGACTATGTATAAAGCTGTTTTAAAGTAGCATTCCGAGTTTCACATTTTCTAGTTTTCAATCATGTGCTACAATTCTGCACGATCTTTTAAATAGGGACTATTAAAAGTAAATTTCTATTTTTGGTTATTACTTGAAAAAGTGTTTTCATATGCAAAAATTATATATAAGAAAAGCTCTCACTAGCACTTTTCAATTATACTGAGTCTTTCCTAACAACTAGAATCAGATTGTCCCTCAGCTTTCTTCCTTTCTTCTATACATCAGCCCTAGGGGAGCATTTAATAGATTATCACTAAATTTTTATTGACTGTATAAATGAATATATAGGTCCAAATATACCAAAAAGTAAGCTTAATATTACTACCACATAATTAAGTTTTCCAAAAGTAATTTGGTGTATAAATATGAATAGTAAAGTATAAAGGGAAGGATTTTTTAGTATGGTTTAGTGACTTCTGATTTTGAAGCTGTTGATGCTATTTTTTTTTTTAATTTGTAAGTGTAAACTAAGGAGATAATTCTAATATTTAGTGCACTATTTATGGACTGTCTTTCAAGAAACTCATAGTATCCCTTAGGTCTGATCTCATTAAATTTCATACTATTCCTCCGAGGTAGGTGATGAGGCATGGCTCAATTATAAATGAAAGGCTGTTGGAGTTATGATAGAGTATTTCATGCATGGACCTCACAGGGCAGAGAGGCCTGGACTCTGTGTGGACACATCTCAGAAGTCACAGGACAGCATCGCTCCTGACTTTAGTGTCTGGGCTGGGTAGGTTCTAGTAGGGTGGAAAAGAGAAATAATTTGTCATCATTAGCTCAGAAACCCCTAACAAATACAATCACTCATCATGAATATTGCACCCACTGAAACAAAGAAACAAAGGTAGGTTTAGTTATCTAGGTATCATATGAACAGAAGAATCAACTAGATTCTGATTGCAAAACATTTCTTAGGAGTGGGGTCCCCGAGGGAAGTCGATGCCGCGTGACTCTCAGGGTAGGAAGATGAGGAAAGACACAATCTAAGCTCAGCGGCAGCCCCACCCCTCTGACCCCTGCAGCCTCCACCACACCGGACAACAGTAGCAAAACTGCCTGGGTGTTGGGCCTCACCAAGGATGGGGAGGGAGAAAGGATCAGGGCCTTTCCACACCTTGGAGGTGAGTCAGTAGTTGAGTTCCAAAGGACAGTTAAACAGAGAATTGTGTGTTATTTTTACTGTTTTAAACCTGGCATGCTTGTTCTTTTGAGTAGACGTTATGAAATAACTGTTTTGTTTCATCTAGTGGATTGTTCAGCAATATATCCTTCATCATCCTCCAGTAACTTTTGAAAAAGCTGATTTCAAAACAGATTGGAAACTACTTGAACTACCAAAGTTTTCAGTTAAAAATGTGATTCATGATTTCTACTTAAAAATAATAATTTATACATATTTATATAGGATCATATATTTTTATAATTTTAAAAATTATAATTATATTGAGTATATAGATATAGGATGGAGAGATAAATATGTAACAAGGAAAAGTGGTTCATCTAATTTTTGCCATCACAAAAGGTAAGGAAATATGTCCCATTATTTATAGATTTTGAAAAAATTTGAATTCTGTTCTATGATTTTATAGTGGTTTGATTAGGTGACTCTTTTGCTGTCAAATAATTATGCTACCCCACATTTTCTGTAAAGATCTTATTTCTGACCTCCATGGAAGTTACACAAATTAATTTTGTTTCAAATGGATGACTCCTGCTTTTTTCCTAAAAGGAAATTAGAAGAATTGACTTTAAAAAGTTGACTTTAAACATTGAAAACTTATCTGTTGAACCACAAATGTTAATATTACACTTTTGTTTACACTGCTTCTCTACCTTTAAATATGCTTTAAGAGTCTTAGAAATCATCTAGTTTAAATCCTCACATAATTAATGAGGAAACTGAGGCCTAAATTGTTAAGTGACGTAAATAAATGAAATGAAAATCAAATCTCTCAAAATTTATATTGACTTTAAAATAAAAAAAATCCATTATGGTAATGACATATAATGTTAAGTGCAATTCAATTATCTATTTATTAGCTTAAGCTGCATTTATTGAGCAATTAATATAGGTAGAGGGGAAATTGGAATCAAGATGACACTGTAGAAATCTAAAAAGTAAATACATAGATATAATTGCTTATCTATTTTAAATGGCTTAATAACTTCTATTATTCAACATCTCTTTGCATATTTTTTTATTTATTCCCAATATTTTAAAAAGTATTTAAGGAAACTTACAAAACACAAGCAACATGACAGCATGAGATAAAATACAAATGACTATGAAAAATAATGTAGGAGAACAAGATATTTCCAGCAGTAAAGCATCCAATTGTAATTTACTCTTAGAGCTTTTGTGGAAAGGGTAAAAGTATGATTTCTGAAAAATTATCGTGCCATGAAATACTATATACTTATTAGAAAGAACCCACAAATTTGTTTTTAAGCCAATTACAGCCAAAGCAAATACAGAAACCGTCAGTTATTAATACAATATTGACAATTCCCATATTGTAAAAAAAAACAAAAAAAAACTATTGCTCAAGAAAAAAAACTATACTAACAATATATGTTTTCTGTTGTCTAATGTCTTTAGAAATATTCCCCAAAATCTTGGAATAAACACAATGATAAATCTTATTGGCTGCTTGTTATGATTGTTCTCTTTTGATACAACAGGCAGAGTATCAGTGCTAGGTGCAGGGAAAAATAAAACTAGAGTACAGATGTACTACAGTCAGAGAGTTAGAATGGCATAACTAGTTGAATTTCTCCTTTACAAATATCAAAAAGTTCACACCTAAATTTATTATCCCGTTACAGCAACCACAGTATGTGTGGTTCTAAGCATCTTATTACCCATTGTAGATTCTGACATCTCCTTACTTTCTGTTTCAGTTTCCCACCACCGTTCCACTTTGTCCTGAGTGGGCTGTGTGACAGCAGGTGAAACCAGAGAGCTGGTGTAGGCTGTGAAGAAGGGGGACAGAAACTACTGGGCAGAGTCACCCCAAATTAAAGGTGCCCCTGGAAGACTGAAATAGCGCTTATTAAAAAACATGCTTGGGTCAAGTTAAACAAGGATGAATACAGAATCCCACACAGGAGTAAATGAGTGTAGTGCAGGAAACAAAAGAGCTATGATGGTGCTACAACTCCATCGAATGCATTGAGGGGAACCATGCTTTTAGTGTTGGTATTTATAGCAAAAGTCTAGAAAGCCAGCCATAAAATAGCCACGAGTGGAGTAGGAGAAAAATCATCTCATATGAATAATAGGCAGAAGGTTTATAGGCTGGCATCAGAAAGTGGCAGTGGGGAATGCAGATCAGATAAAGTCCGACTGAGTGTTGTGATGGTGTTGGCTTTTCTTCTCCATGGAATGAGAAACAACACAGAGGGTTTTGTTTAGAAGAGGGACATCACCCGACATATTGGCTACTGTGCTCAAAATAGACTGGGGGGGTGTGTGGCAAGAGTGTGTGTGTAGGGGTCAGGTAGGAGCTAAAGTGATGGTTCACGTGGGGCAGGAGAGGGGCTTGGACAAGGAGGTATAAGGTGGTGAGAAAGCCGTACGGTTGTGAATATCACTTGACAGTAGAACCAACACAGTAGATACCTGGACAGCTTGGATATGTATGAGAGAAGTATAGAGAGTGATGTGTAGGTTTGCCCTGGGAACTAGAGGAATGCAATCCTCACTGAAGTGGAGAAGACTTTGATGGTAGGGGAGTGGGAGGCAGGTTTGTTGGAGAAAATATCAGGAGGCTTTCCTGAGATGTCTATTAGATCCCCAGGTGAAGGTGTCACACGAGATTTCCACTTATGGGCTCGGACTTCAGTGGAGATTTCTGAGCGGGAGAAGTGCACTTGGAAGTCTTCAGTATACAGGTGTTGTCTAAATCCGTGGCATTGTGTAGCATTACAAAAGAGGAAGCAGAGAGAGAAATCCTAGAATAAAGCCTTGGCTACACCAACATTAAGAAGTTTGTGAGCTGGGGAGGGCCAGTAACAGAGAATCAGCAAACGGACCCAAAGTGGAAGAAGAGAAGCAGGACACTCTCGTGTCCTGGAGGCACGATGAAGAAAGTATATAAAGGAAGGAGAGATGAACTGTGAAGATAATGTCAATAGCTTTAGTAAGATAAT